>NW_018164644.1:2180819-2236840 GCF_001263595.1 Phalaenopsis equestris | reverse complement strand
CCCCCTACACGGAAGAACAGCTCCAGCATCTCTTTCGGATCTTCGATCGGGACGGGAACGGATTCATCACGGCCGCTGATCTCGCCCACTCGATGGCGAAACTCGGCCATGCCCTCACCGCCAATGAGCTCACAGGGATGATCAGAGAGGCTGACTCCGATGGCGACGGCCGCATTAGTTTTAAAGAGTTTTCACAGGTGATCATATCCGCTGCTTTTGATAATTCTTGGGCTTAAGAATTGGTGGGTTCGCTCTCAATCCATTCCTCTACATTTTTCACAAGATTTTCTGCTTTTAAAATATCATCTTTCCTTCTTGTTTTCGAAATCTTGTTCTGTATTTCTCCGTTTTCGATAAATTCTATTTTGAATTGATGAAGTGCTGTTCTAATCTGTGATTAATGGAGTTTGAATGGCGTATTTTTTGGACCTTATTGTTGATAGTTTGAAAGTTTTGATCTTTGTACAGAAGAAAAAAAGTTGTTGATTGTCGGCCGACTTTTCGCTCCTTGGTTTCCTGCAAACTATCTCCTTTCCTCGCACATTTATTGTTGAGTTGTGACTTGTAAATTTATTTGCAGCATGTGTTGTTCGTAGAATTCTTATTTGGATTTCAGCTGTGATCCGGATCAACACCAATTAATTTGGATATAAATATGAAAAGGAAGATTTACATGCATATCTCTAAATTTCTTATGTATTTTCATATCCAACATCTATACTTTAATTTTTGCATATATGCCATTCTATAAATCTAAACTTTGATTTTTACATATATGCAGCCGTATCTATGTATGAAAAAAAAAGATGTATTTCAATTTTTGTTTAAAAGTTAAAATAATGACATTTTTTATATGGTTTGAAAGATTTGGGGGAGGTACAGAGGTAAAAATTGAATTTTTGGTGTTAGATCTGCAAATTCATGAGAATTGGGTGATATGTATGTAAATGCCCCACAGAAAAAAAAAAAAAGATTTTTATGCGATTTTTATGCCCAAAAGTAATTAATCAAAATATCTGCTGCACATTCTATCGGGAAATATATCCGAAGATCCCATTTATAGAAATAGAAATCGGCTGATTTTGCATCTTCCCTCTTGTCTCTGGTGGTGATTTCTCATTCACATTTATCGATCAATGGCAAAGTTATTTTTCTTAAATTTTTTATTCTTTATTTTTGGGGAAATTGAGTTTTGATGTCAACTATTTTATAAATTATTGGTTAGTGGTTAGGATGTCTTTTAAACCCTAGAGTTCTCGTTGGGAGAAAATATTGCATACTTTATAAGTATATACTTATAAGGGTAGATGAAATGACTACGTCACCATAGTTTCACTTATATGTGATGTGACCACTCCATCCAACCTTTTAAGTACTTACTTTGTAAGTATGGCAATAGTCCCTAGTTGGAGAGAAAGCTCTTTTCCAACTCCTCCACAAGCCTCACATATGGGGCAAAGTTGTTAATGGAAAGCTTCATATTCGCCCCTGAAGAACTAAAAGTTAGTGAATAAGGTTTAATCATTATTATATTGTTTATTAAGTTTCAAAGTTCAGCTGAATAAGGTTTAAGCATTATTATATTGTTTATTAAAATGATTTAAACAGGACTCAAATTTAATTATTTTCTCTCATTATTTACAAAATAAGAAGGCTATGATAATACTCAGATTGGTAGCACATTTATTAGTTTGGCAAAGGATTTATCATCATGATGTAAATATGGAAGAAAATGACATACATTATCCTCATTATTTATTTTTAGAAATAATTCTATAATCAACAATTTTAAAAAAAATATTATATTTCATAAATTATAATTTTGCCATCATCATTGTGATATAAATTGAGCACAATCATGATTGTCCCATCTTTAAAAAGAATTCAACTCAATTGTATTATTTCAATAGGGAAGGAAATAAATTTACCTTTCTTTTTTAAATTATATTATTAATTTCTTAAAATAAGGGTGCATGGCAACAATGTTGCCTTGCAGAGTAGCAAAACTCGCCAATGGCACCTTAGTGCCCTGTCCGAGAGCCATGGTGCTGGGATTACCCCCATATTTACACTCTTGGGTTTGATCAATAGCATCGTTGTGCCAGCAATTGAGTTGCACGGTTATCGCTTATAAATTGTCGATCTTGTAGAACCTCATTGCCACATGGCAAAGTCGTGGTGCCAACAGTGCAACATATGACACCAAAGTTAACTTTTTAATTCTGAGGGTGGTAGATGATTGAATGTGAATGTCTACTTACATAATATCTGCCACATAAGCAGTGCATATGTGTAATGTACTGAAGTTATGATGTTCATATCATCCCCATTTGACATGTGTTAGCCACTGGTGACATGACTTATGTCATGTCTGCTGACATGGCATTCGCCACGCTAGTAGCATCGTAGTGCCACTATCGAGCATCATGGTGTAGTACTAAACTATATGTACCTATCGAGATGCGGTGCAGCCATTCTACTGTTGGCTGATGTGGCAAGCGACATGTCAGTAGCTCCATGTCTCTATGACCAGGTGCTGCGATACTACGACTTGGCATCGTGTCACCATACCAACTTTTTTCCCTTTAAAAGAAGCAGCCCGAGGGTTTGAAGTTTTGATCTCAACCATACCCTTTCGATGTCTTGTGGTAAAACTAAGAGTTTCCACCTTCTTCCTCCACTTCCTCCTATTCTAGTGGAAACCTCATTGTCGGTGATGGTTTGGCTCGTGGCCAGAGTGTTCATGGAGCGACATTGGAGCTAAGAACACTAAAAACTTCTCTAAAATCATTACATATGTGAGCTTTTCTTCTTCCCTTTTTCTTTCTCTCTTTTTGGAGCAATTAGGGTGTTTTTTAGTGATTAGGATAAATTGTTGATAGAAGAAATCATTAGGCATGGCTCCCTCCCCAACATCTCTCCATTTTGCCTTATGCGTTCGAGTGATAAAAACCTATATGTTTTAGCCCTAGGGCCCTGGTGTCATGACATTATGTATATTTTTTTCGGGTCAGGGCTTTAACACTTCCTCTTGATGCCTCAATTTCATATAGCTCTCACAAGAATGCCACAACATCATTTCACAATGTTGTGATACCGTCTTTATCGGGTTAGCATAGTGTCGTGATGTCATACCTTGCTTTTGGTAGAAAGTTCATGACACTATTCAGCTGTGTTGCAACCTCCATCAGACTTAATAGTTATTCTAGCAATGAGCCGCAATGCTGATCTCAAGCCACGGCCCCGAGCCATGGGCCTCATTGAGTTGAAAATATCAAGGATATTTAAAGCTCAATGGTCATAGGCCTTGGCTCTCTTAGCTTATCTTTTGATTCTATTAATTGAGCGGTGGCGTCGAACCTGGTACTGACCTGAGAATTTCCATTCTCATAGTCTCATATCCCGTGCACCACATATGTTTTCGTAATGACCATATGCTTATTGGTTGTCTAGCCAAGTTTAGCAACATTTTAGAGCAATTTTAAGTGCAAACCTTTATAGACCTTTGGCTTAGGTTTTTACTTGGACTGTTGGTTGGACCTCCTTATGAAGATAGCAACCTTTTCCTTTTTATTAGCACAAAAGGTTGGTTAAGTTGACTCAAATAAAGCAAGATTGATGAACCTTTATAGGTTGTTGGGTTTTGGGATTTCTATCTCGGCTCATTCGTTGCTCCCCCTTGTGGAGTTGGTGTTCCTGAATCTATCAACTAAACTTGATAGACTTATAGTGAGCCAACCATTATCAACTAAGTTAATATAAGTTCCATTCCTTTCTTTCCAAGCTCTGAAACCACCTGGTGAGGCATTAAGACACACATTAGAGTCTCACCACTAATTAATCATTGCAGTGTGTATTAGATGTAGTGTGCTTGCATAGCCCACCATATGATCTAAGGATTAAAGTTCATGGCCTCGTGGTGCTGCTTCCTAGACCAGTGACATCATGCCCTTTTCTTCCAAGTCAGAAGGGTGACACTGGTTGTGACATTGCAGTGGCATTCCTATGATTTGAAGACCTGCATTTGCAAATGTGTGTTTGATTTTTATAGACAATCATATGAATTAGATCATTTGATTTCCTTTATGAATTTGTGTTGTATGTTGCACGTGTTGCATTTGTAGGCATGTGTTTATTGCATTTGTTGCATTTGCATTCCATTAATTGCATAATGATTTTTGTGTTTGTGTTTTCAGAGTTAAGTCATCAAGACAAGATTTATGCACATCGTGCATTTTCATGCATCATATAGCTTATTTGTCCAAATGAGTTCACTCATCTTTCATATATAGGTCTAGGTTCATAAGTTAGCACATTAACGATGAGTTCAATTAAACCTAGTTATGACCTGTGGCGGTAAAAGAAAATTGAACATCAGATGTTGGCTTGACCAAAGAGGTGCTGTGAGTTATCTTATTACTATTAGATCTTATAGGTTCATTCCAAGCATAGGATTCAGTAAACATTCGTCACTAGTGTGATGAGTGCTAGCTCATTCAGTTGCTCGGGATGGGGCCAGTTTTGGTGACCTCGTCAAGATTCAATGGGAAGACACTTTAGCCTTACATTGCATAATTGTCACATAGGTGCTAAATAGAAAACACATTGTATGTTTGCTTAAAACTTGGGTTAGAATATTGTTAGGATTTTCGTATACACAACTATAGTGTTGGTGTGTTTATTAATCATTACATTTTTATACATGCATTTTTCTTGCAGTGAGCCATGTTCAAAGTGGAGGATCTTAAATAATTAAGCTTTAATCTAAAGCGTGTTTCTCATGTGTTGCTCAGTTCTCCACTCTTCAAACATGCCTCATTTCACGTTGCATGTGCAACCATTTTACTGCTGGTCATGTCCTTATTTTAGACATTTTTCTATATGCTTTTAAAGTCTAATAGTATTTATATTATAAACAATGTATGAGCATGAGCCCCTAAAGAGCATTGAGCTGAGATTATGTGGTGAGGGTCGCGAGTAGTTTTCTTTTGTTTCGTACATGAATTCTAATATTTATTTGTTGTACAAACCTCAGATCAGATATGTATTATTGAGAGCTTGTTTGTTTTTTTCCTTTTCTGGGATATATTGTCAACCCAGGGGCACCCGTCCTATTTATTATTTTTTTTCTTATTGGTGTTTGGGCTCTCGTTTTATGTTTGTAGAATTGTCACTTTTTTATTATGGTTTATGCTCATTAGGATAAAACCCTTTTTCTACCAAAAAAAAATCCTAATAAAATTGAATCTTCATAAAATTAGGATTAATATCAACCAATTTTAAAACAATTACTTTATTTTTTTGCATGTCCTTTAGGCTAGTTTTAAAATGGGTTACATTACTTGTCTATATCCCTGATCATATTAATAGAGCCTTCGTATTTAAAGATCGTGGGTAACCTATATATTCCGAGGAGGAGTATCATTGCTCTTCCAATCTGACCGACCCAACATAAGCTTTTCTCACTTAAGAGATTGTCCAGTGTGATTAGAATATCAGAGACTTTTTTTGACTCAGACAGGAGTAAGTAACATGTGGGTTTAGCCAAGTCATTCATTACATTTTGCTCCTTAGGCTTTGTTATCATACCCTTTACAAGTATTATTTTTACACTTTTCTTTTTGTCCATATAAAGACATAAGAGCTTAGATATCTCTTTGTCATGACTTTAAGTCTATTGAATTATTTTGGACGATGCAAATCATGGGTTGTTGATAGATACTTCGTCGTCATGTTGGGTTGACTGCATCCATGAGTCAAGGTCTAAATATTTGAGGATGACCAATCCATATAATCTTGACCATAATATATCTACACATCTTGGATTTATTTACCTACATATTGGCACTCACTTTTGTCCCTTCATACTTTCATCGAATCTTTCATAGTCATTTCATATGCCCTCTTTTGTTGGGAGATAAAATACCTATATGATTATAGTAATTCACCATCTATCCATTAGCTTTCTTCTTTGACAACAAGAGATTTCCCTACTGCAATGTCTAACCCTTTACGGTACCTTATTATTAAGGGTTATTTATAAAAGCAAACACAATACCTTCATTGAGAGTCATTTTGGGTATCTCCGTGGATGTAATTGACCAAGATGATATATTGTCGTGGGAGTTCTCTTTGAACCTAGAATAAAATAAACTTGATTTTACGTTGGTTTTAGATATGAGTAATCTTGAAAATCATTTTATATATATTTTCTCTGGATGAACAAGGTCGATTTACTTTGGACAGTTCTTCTCTAGTTTATGTTAAGAGAATTATTTTACAAATCACAATTGTATCAACTCTTCTGTGTTTTTATAGTATTTGTTTATCTTATTTATTTTCTTCTGTCGCTCTATCACATTTAGAGTAGAGATAGTTGGAGAAGGGAAATCTAAAAAAGCAAACATGAAGAAATATTCAACAAAAGGAGCACAATAATGTCAACTGACAAAAAGTATTTTAACTTTGAGGGTAGATTTTTTTTTAGTGTGCTAGAATGTGCGAGAAAACAAGACTTAATGTAAAAAAAATTATATTGATAGGTATGGAACATATTTATTAGTTTAGTAAGACTTTGAATCTTCTTCCAAATGGAATCATTATCCTATAAGGGATTAGTATCATGATTGAAATTTGAAAGAAAAATGATATGCATTATCCTTGCTATCCTTTTGTGGAAATAATACAATCAACATCAATCATTGTAAAGTTTACTATTTTAGAAATTATTATATTGCTATCAGCATTATGAATGTCCATTAAGTTTAGAAAGAATTTCATTTAATTTATTATTTAAATATGGAAAAAAATTTCATTTTTAGAAAATGATATGCTACCAATATATTCAATTAAAGGTGGAGCAATTGGAAAATATATTGATCATAATACAAAAAATTATAGAAATTTATCATGTTCTAATAAAGGATGGTCATAAATTTAAATCAAGAATCCAGAATGGAATAATTTATCATATCTCTTCACCTTTCATTAAGGTTTCAATGCAATGAGGAAAATTTTTAGAGTTTATATTAAAAAAAAACTCAATTAAGCAAGAAGAATATCAACTATGTTTTCAAATCATGAAGATCTTAATAAAATTTTTATTCAACTTTATAAGATTATGTAATAATATATCCCTTAGTGCATATAAATATGCAGTGAGTTGCATTAGAAAATTATAATAATTGAATAATGTAAGACATTATTAATATGCAATGCAATAAAAAGCTTGGTGGTTTTCTTCTATTATTGTTCTATGGTGAGTTCTATAAAAATATGATTTATATATTTTTTTTATGTTATTATTCTCTTTTTAAGTTGTAATATAGGTTCTTTAGTCAAGTTATCTTTATGTTGTAATGGGCAGCCACATTTTTATAGAAAAATGTTTTGAAGTAATGTGTAGCCCCTCTTTCGGCTCATAAAATGAGTGTGTCGTAGAGGCAGGGACCCGAAAGGGTGGGCATGTCGTAGAGGCAATGTTCTGAAAAATGGGTGTGCCATGGAGGCAGCGACTTGAAAGGGTGGGCGTGCCGTGGAGGCAGCGAGTCAAGGATGGGTATGTCGTGGAGGCATGACTCGAAAGAGTGGGCATGTCGTGGAGACAACAATTTAAGGAATGTGCCTATGACGATCTAGAGAGGTGTCATAGGAAGGTAGGGATGCAATTATTGTTAGAGGGAATTACACAACTAATTGACACAGTGACCAGCCACTCATTCACATAATTTGTGAATGCGAGGGATAAGTGTGTGAGAAACACAAAACTAAATGCAAACAAACTCACGTATACAATTCATGAACATGAAACATGCCATGCAAGATAAACTTGTAGAAGTGCACAAGAGTAAGTGTGAACCAGTTATAATATGGTCCTAAGTGACATGAAGATGTCATGAAGCAAATGTGGAGTAATGTGTCATTGGGAGGCACGAGTACTCGTTGTGAGCATATGAGGGCATATGCACAAAGATACACGACAAGAATGTGTTAGTGCAAAGTTATGCAATCAATAATAATTCACTTGTAAAACACACATTATGCAAGTGAAATTGACTATTCAACCCATTAAGTCAACCAGGGTGATCAACCTGGGGCAATGTGGCCAACGAGCTCAATCAGCCTAAGGTGGCCGACTGGATCGAAGAGATTGGTAAACCGAGCCGAGGCATCCGGTAGGACCAAAGTGGTTGATCGACCAGGTCGCGGCAGCCGGTCACACCAAAGTGAAATGCTGACCGAACTGTGGTGGCCGGTCGAGGAAAAATGTAATGATGAACAAACAAAAGTGGCCGATCGAGGTAAAATGTAATGTTGATCGGGTTGGGGCAGCTGGTTGGACCAAAGTGAAATGTGTGAAATGCAACATGATATGATGCAAGTGATCACAAATAATATCAAGCCATACTTTTGCTAATGATCTCACATTGGCACCTGGGGTTTTAGCTCTTGGATTTGCGGCATAGCCGCCTCCGGCTTTGGCGAGGAAATGTGGATGACTTCACCCTCTAATTTCTCGTAGGAGAAGTCCTTCACTATTCTTAAGGCAAACTAGCTACAAAGTTTTTTCATTCAGCAATCCTCCCATGATCTTGTAGAATAGACTAGCTACAAAGTTTTTTCCATTCTTCAACCTTGAATAGTTGAGGCTTTGGAGTGCAGGATAGTGTCTTTTTAAAATGATATTGAAGTCAAACGAGTGTTCTACCGCATTTCCTTTTTTTCCCTTTCCAATAGGAAGGCATTGCATACCTCTTCTTATTGGATGCCTTCTACCAGAACCTCTCTTCCTTCACATCCCCATATTAATTGCAAGGAAATGAATCTCTGAGGAGAAAAAAAAAGAGATTGATAGTTGCACCATCCTTGACATTTTCAGACGAGACCCCCCTAGACCTACTCCCCACCTTAGAATACTTTAGATTTAGTGAGCATTTGGAATCACTAGTGAATTACAACTCTACTATACCACAATTAGTTTGAATATGAGTGTGGCTCCTAGGTGAAGAGTTCGTTCGACCCACTTAGGTGTAGATCTAAGGCTTATTACAACACCACTCATCTTCGCATGGGATGTGCCGAATGAAAGCTTTCTAATCTAGGGATTCCTCCAGTAAATCAATGATCAATTCAAAGGCGTGTGACAATGCCAACTAGTGTCGGCCGACCAACTCACCTCGTGTGGGTGACCGAACATACAACACCTAGCCAAAATATAATCCTAGGGCTGGCTAATTAAGAAAATTTATTTTTAGAGAATCTCACCAAAATGACATTTGATGTCGCGTTTCTTCACTTAGAATGAAGCTCTCCTAGTGGTAGGAGAGATGGCGATGTTCCGACGAAGCTTCGACGACCCCCGATCCACTCATTTTCCAAAGAATGAATAAGCTATCCTTTAGAAGGAGAGCTCGACTAGATTTTGAAAAATTTTCGAGCTCCAACAATGTTCTAGCGGCGCTCTAGTGATCCTTCCCCAAGCTTGGATGAAGCTCTGTTGTGGTGTAGGAGAGAAGAAAATTTACTTCCTTGCTAGCCAAGCTCTTTCTCCTAAAAAAGCTCTCCTCTTACACTTAAATGAAATGGTGGTGGAAGAAAAAAAAGGAGGCGAGGGGGAGAAGAGTTTCTTGTGGAAGAAAAAGAGGAAGTAGATTTTGTCGCTCTCACATTATTTTCAAGCTCTCCACCTCGAGGCCTGCAAGAAGAAACCCTAGCTCCATGGAAGAAAAAGAGTTCAGCTCTTGGAGGAGGCCCAAAAGTGTTAAAATGAGGAGATAGGGGAAAAGAGAACTTAAACCAGCCGCTCCCAAATTTCCCCCCAAATTTGTCAAAAGTGGCCTTGCCAACTCACCTTAGGAGCCTCCGAAAGAGGTATAATTATCTGGTTTATCCCCTCTCTAAGAAAAACTGCTCTAATCCCAAGAAATCTTGCAATTTTGGCTGCCTAAACAGGTGTGCTGAGGTCAAAACGACTCAAAATTTGGGATATTTCGTCTCCTGGAAGTGTACAGGAGCCTAGGTGTCGCGACCTTAGCTCTTAAGTGCATAGTCTGGTGCCATGGCTCCAGGGCTTTGGTAACTACTTTCTGATGGCTCAGAAAAATGGTTGTTTTTAAGCGGTTTTGAATGTTGGTTCCAACACTATAATGACTTGAATATGGCATTAAAGTGCTCTGATCCTGGCTCATGGGCTCTATTTGATGGTATGGAGGGGTCATGCTCTCTGGCTCTCAAATAAAAGGTAGTGATTTCCTTAAGAATCCAGGGTGGATTCTTTTTGCAACAATTTTCACAAAGTGTGAACTTTTGTTGTAGGACAAAGTGATACATCCTGTAGTAGGATCATGATGAATGATAATTTAAAAATGTAGATAATTCTAAGAAGTGGGAGGGAGAGAAATAAATAAGTAATACACATTTTAAATGAGAAGCATGCCTCGATTTTTATTTTGTTTAATGTCTTTAAATGAAAGCTATTTTTTAAAAGTACAAAAAATACTCATTTAATATTTTAAACTTTTAACTAGCTAACTACTTTTATTAACATAATAGAAGACTAATAATCTCACTATATGATATTATTATTATTGTCTATTCCTTCAAAATGATCTTACCCTCAAGGTCTAGTAAGTGATGTTTGATGATATGGGAGGTACTAAATATTTGTAATTTAAATTGCAAAAAAAAAAATGTGAATTCTATTCGTTAGAAATAAAAGCCATGTTATATCTTTAAAATTCTTAATTAGATTCTATGTTTCAATAGTCACGATCTTTCACGTTTACAACAAGGCATAGTCCAACAACATAATTCATATCTCCATTTCTATTATGCATTACAACTAGTGAAAACCAAGATAGCATATATGTAATAGGCATTTCATTGAACACTTGGTGGTTGTGGCTTAGATGGTTGTTATGACAATGAGAGCATTGAGAAGGACAAGATGACTATCAAAACCACCGATGGACATGGCTCCCGTATGGATTGGATGATAAAGGCTGGATAGACTTGAAGAAAGGAGAGAAAATAGGAGAGAAAAATAAGCAGTGGGTTCATATTATAAGTTACTGAAATAAGATAGAGTGATGAAAATGAAGAGTTTCAGTCTTGAGCATGATGTGAAGGGGATAGGTTAAATCAACGTTGGGGATTAGCTTCACTTGAGAATATTATATTGGAGGGGAGAGTCAACATTGACAAAAGTTTGGGAAAGGAAATTAGATCAAGAGTAGATGAAGACATGCTAGAGAAGGGAGTTGGGAGAAGAGGCATGGAGGGAAAATTAGAGGGAAATCAAAGAGGATTAATGATATGAGGAAAATGGAGAGATCGTTGAAGTAGCATAGGAAGTTGGCGACAAGGAAGTTGCTGCCATGAAGGTTGGAGCAATGGAGTAGCACATGGCTCTGACAGAGTTGGAGGACCAAGGAGGAATAGGTTGGATACACATAAAGGTAAAAGCTAAAATCTAAAGTTGGAGATGGTCGTTTGTGGTAAAAATTGGAGATAGAAGAGAAAAGTGAAGAGTGAAGTGATGAAGGAGACGATTCTTTGAGTCAGTTCGATGGAAGTAACCATATTGCTTCTTAACTAGCACTGAGGAAACATTGATGTAATGAGACATTGAGATGTATTTTGTAGTTCAAAAACTAGCACTGAGGAGTTGGGATTAAGGTTATGCAAACAACCCTAAACCCTAAATCGATTGAAAATTTATTAAACTAAGTAAACAAAATCAAATAACAAATAAATCCCAATTAACCAAATAGTATATAGTTCATAACCTAACCAAATAAAACAAAAAATAAAGTAAATTTATCAACTGAATAAATCAACCAAATAAGCTTTTTTTAGATCCAATTTTTTAAAAATAATTTTTAAGTTGAACAAAATTCAAAAATAGTTTACATGTATAACTTGATTCAATTAACTGAACATTCACATTTGCATCCATTATCCATGTCACTCAAATTTTAAATTACATACTTTGTGTTTTAGTCAAAGCAATTCACTTTTATTTGGTTTGCTTTTGTGAAATAAATGAGACAGTAGACTGCAATTAAAAATAATACATGATTGTTATCTTATAAACTAAAATTTGTTATTAATAATAATAACTATTAATTTCGTCTTCCTTAATCCAGTCGGCCTTCAAATAGTATAAACTGGATTAAACTTTATTAATTAAATCCAGATATATATTAATTAATTAAAGTGCTTATTAAAATAACTAAAAAGATTTAATAATATTTCCTCGCAAGTTGACCGCTTTGCCGTTGACCAAAACTTATGCTTTCTCGTGGAAACGGCATCGCGAAACGTACTCCAATTTTGACCGTCGGATCTTTTCATTGGGAGTCAGATCAGTCACACCCGAACCGTCTGATCTGTGGGCCCAGATTTTTCTTCGTGGAAATTATCGACCAGGTTTTGACTTTAGAAGGCCCGATTTTCAACTCGAAACGCACCCAGGACTCCGCCGACTCCTCCATTGACGTTTCGGACACGTGGCGTTACGTCAGGGCATTAATGTTAAAGTTCGTAAATACCCCCACTGCTAAGTCAATAAAATCGAATACAGTGCATAGGAGAGCGAGGATAAAACCGGAACGAAGTATTGAGGTGAGATATGGGAATTGAATTATAGGGGCTGGAGAGCTGAAGAGGGATCGAGCCCCAAGAAGAAAATAGGACAAAAAAAGTGCGCTCTCCCCCCCTCGCCAGCGAGAAACAGTCCACCGTATTTACTCCCCATATCTTCTTCCTCTTCACTCTTCTCCTCAGTCTTCTTCGGGAAGATCTCATCAGGCTTTCTCTGCAATTTTTTTCTGCTAATTTTCTACTATGATGTGAAAGAGAGAATTAGTATAGTTTCGTTTGGATATTTACATAAAGCGAGGATGTTTGGAGATTGTCAAGTGCTGCCGTCGATGATAGGCGGCGGCGGAGGAAGCGGTGGAGGGAACGTGGTATCCCCTGATCCATTCTTCTCCTCCCAGATCCAAAACCCTAATCTTGGAAGCGTAGCCGGTTTCATGGCAGGCGTTGTGCCCTTCTCTTCCTTCCCTCCCACGGTGCCGGTAAGCAAAAATCGTTTTTTTTTTATATTTTTTTAGAAGAAATAAGAAAAAAATACTGTAGCTATTCCAGCTGCAGAAGGAGGAGCAGGCCCGGAAGGAGGAGGAGATGGAGAGCGCCTCCGGGAGCGGGCATCTGGAAGGACTAAGCTGCGGCGAGGAGAACGACGACGGAACGCCGCCACCTCTAACGTTGCCGTCGAACTCTGCTCCGGCGAAGAAGAAACGTTACCACCGTCACACTTCACGGCAGATCCAGGAGATGGAAGCGTAAGACTAAAAATCCAAAAAAAAAAAAAAAAGAAAAAAGAAAATTTTCGGATGCATCTAGTTTTTCTAGAATAGGTAAATAATATTTTCATTTCGGGTAAAAAATCAGATTGTTTAAGGAATGCCCGCACCCGGACGATAAACAGCGGCTCCGGTTAAGCCAGGAGCTTGGCCTGAAACCTCGCCAGGTGAAGTTCTGGTTCCAGAATCGCCGGACACAGATGAAGGTGCGCATGTTAATCCGCCGTTCTAATACGCGTTTCTTAATTTGTTTTGCACGTGTGGAAAACAATACTATATAAATAAAAAAATTGGAAAACAAATATATTTTTACTGGTTTCCAATTATAAAACTAAAATAAAATAAAATAAGATATGCTTTGAGAGAGGCCAAGGAGATGTATCAGTCTCATGGTTGTACATTGGTTGTGGTGCTCCGCAGGCGCAACAGGACAGGTCGGATAACGTGATCCTGCGAGCGGAGAACGATAGCCTGAAGAACGAGAACTACCGGCTGCAAGCGGCGATCCGCAACGTTATCTGCCCCAACTGCGGCGGGCCCGCGATGCTCGGCGAAATGTCGTTTGACGAGCACCACCTCCGCATAGAGAACGCTCGCTTGAAGGAAGAGGTCAGTCTCCGAACTCAAACAAGCTGTAAAAACCCGAAATCAAGACAATTCATCCATCTAACCTTTGACAAAATATTACATCTTTCCTTTGGATGTGAATTGTAAAATTTTTAGATTTTCTTAAGATTTGTGTAATATAAATTAAATATTCTGAGCTTATTTTATTATTGTTATTTGATGTATGCATGAAAACTCTTTACAGCTCGATAGATTGTCATGCATTGCCGGAAGGTTGGGCGGCGGCGGCGGCCGATCCCTGCTACCTTCATCACCTAATCTGCTTCTTCCACCATCACTGGACCTGGACATGGGAGCATACTCAAGACAATTCCACGATCTTCCCCCACCCCCTGCGGGGTCATGCTGCGATATGCTTCTCGGCTCCGGGCTCGTCGACGAGGACTCTGCTTTCGCCGGCATGCTAATAATGGAAGGGAAGAAGCCTCTGGCTCTCGAGCTCGCCATGGCTGCCGCCGAACAGATGCTGAGAATGTCTCGGGTGAATGAGCCTCTTTGGTTGAAGAAAGTCGGCAATGGTGTTGGTGAGGGAGCGGTGGAGTTTCTTGATGAAGAAGAGCATGCAAGGTTGTTTCCATGGCCGATGGAATTGAAGCAGATGGGTGGCGGTGGGTATAGGGTGGAGGGGACCAGAGATACCGGGCTGGTTATCATGAACGGCATAACTCTGGTGGATGCATTCATGGACGCTGTAAGTTTGATACCAGCAGTAGACTGAAATTCTGCGTTTTATCAGTAGAGTTGACTTTTAAGTTATTTCTCATGTCAGATGATTTTAATGTAGGGGCTGAAAATTTATGTGTGGGGTAGCAGACACGAACTTCTCGTTGTAGGCATCATGATTATTCTTATCCTAGTTTTTTTTAGAAGTTTTTTAAATAAAATCTTATTTTTTATAGGTTTATGTATCTCCCGCTCAAACATATGATCATTTATCTTTACAATTTCTTAATTTTATGACATTTTTGTTTACATTAATTCATGGATGAATTTACAGAAGTATATTTATGATGATGATTCATGCATTGTTTTATATCACAAACTGAGGAAATTATTCTTCAATGGCCTTTGTAACATGTACAGAATCAATGGTTGGAAATGTTCCCCTCTATTGTATCCAAGGCAAAAACAATTCAAATTATTACAACTGGCCTCCCTGGTAATGGAAGCGGCTCTCTTCACCTGGTAGTTAATCAAACTTATAAACTCTCATCACTTTTGAGCCCCATCACAAGCTCTGATTCATCAGCTTAATTATTTATTTCCGGGGGCTAGATGTATGCAGAGTTTCAGGTTCTTTCACCTCTGGTGCCTACACGAGAGGCATATTTCTTTCGATATTGCCAGCAAAATGTGGAAGAAGGTACGTGGACAATTGTTGATTTTCCAGTGGACAATCTTCAGGATATTATACAAATGCCCCTAATGCGGTATAGGAGAAGGCCTTCCGGCTGCGTCATCCAAAGCATGCCTAATGGATACTCAAAGGTGCGTATTTTTTCTTAACAAAATTGTTTTTTTATTCATCTTTTAATAAATTGTTGCAGTATTATTCTTATTGAGCATAGGCTTATTTATTAAAAGTTCCAAGAAATGTAAGTTGTGAACAGGCCTATTTTTCTTGACTTCACCAAAGCTTGGCTTTTTATTGAAGAGCATGGAATGTTGAATAATAGGGGCATTTATATATCTACCACTCAATTCTTATGTATTTACATATCTAACACTAGCTAAAATCTTCTTTTTATATTTATACAACTCAAATCTTTCATATCACAAAAGAAATATCATTATTTTAACTTTTGATACCTAAAATACATCTTTTTAGGTAAGGTGACATATATATATAAAAATTAACCTTTAGGTCTTAGATATGCAAATATTGGTTTTAGATATGTAAATAAACAAGAATTAAGTGCTATGTTTGTAAATGCTCCTATAAATATATATATATATCTTGATTTGAGCAAGAAAACTAGAGCTTTATTTTTAGTTTTTAGTTTTGAAGTCTAAGTTAAATATCTAATTAACTACAATCAATCAACTGAGTGATTGATTCTGACAACACTTATTTTGTAAAACCCTTTTACTTTCTAAACGTAACCAATGAGTCCTTAGAGGAGGGAAGCAGGTTGCAGCTCATTGTAGAAGTAGCTGTGGAGGAGCTATTGTAAAAAAGTCACTTTTCTAACTGTTGTTCTAAGTAATATAACTCGTTTCTTTCTTTTTTTTTTTTAAGCCAGATAAAAACTTTGATCTTTTTGAAAAGTTGCTTCTCTTCACAAAAATCTGCAGATCATAATTAAAAAAAAAGCCAAACAAATAATGTGATAACATTCTGAAAAAAATAGAATAGCAAAAAGGCTAGCCCAAAGAAAAATAGTGTTTTGTCTCTACTGTTATTCTCTGCAGATCCAATTTATTATACTTTATGCCAAGTGTTGGACAATTCAAACATGCTTAAAGAACCACACAACAATTAATTTAATTAAACAGCTTAACTCTCTGCTCTTTTTCATGTTTCTTAACATAAGATCAGTATATATATATAAATATGGGTTTAAACTTATATTCTAATAAACTGGGAATATATTATTTGACCAATGCACATTAATGCCTTTACATTCATATTTACTGCGTACTGAACATGTCTTTAGTGAGGCCTATAATGGCTTGGGGCCGAACGCAACACTTGTACCCTCCATGAACCACAAGCTCTGCAATTTAGCATTAACTCCTCTTATCTCCAACATTCAATTCGCTGCAATCTTAGCTCAAAACAATTTTGTTTAGTAATGTTTTTACTGCCTTGCTTCTAAATAATCTCTCATCTTCATCCTTAATCTCATAATAATAATTTAAAATCATCACAGTAATGCTCTTGCGGAAAAAGAACAGTACAATGTTTAACAAACGAAGCTTTGATGTATGGCCATTTTAACTTTTTTATTTAGGTGACGTGGATAGAACAAGCAGAGGTGGAAGATAAGCCAATACACCAAATATTTTCTCAGTTCGTTAACAGTGGAATGGGATTTGGAGCAACTCGCTGGCTATCGGCTTTACAGCTACAGTGCGAACGGTTAGCAGCTTTAATGGCCACAAATATTTCAGATCTGGGAGGTAATATTCCCCCATCTGACATTTCCTAGAGTATCAAAATTCAATCTTTTAAAAAAAATATAAATTTTTGCTGACTTTGTATTATCAGTAATCTCCACACCAGAGGGAAGGAAGAACATAATAAAGCTATCACACAGAATGGTGAGGACCTTCTATGCTAGTATTACTTCATCTGGAGGACAATCATGGACTGCGCTTTCTGATTCACCAGATGATACAATTAGAGTAACGACCAGAAAAAATACTTTGCCGGGGCAGCCTAATGGTGTTATTCTGTCCGCAGTATCCACCGCATGGCTTCCATTTTCTTACCATCAAGTCTTCGATCTCTTGACCGATCAGCAGAGAAGGTCTCAGGTATATCTAAGGATCAATCAATCTCTTATTTTTACAGTTAAAAGTAGGAGATTTATATTAAAAAAAGGGGCTTTTGCATACACTTGCCCAATTTTTCTGTGTTTACATATCTAACCCTTAAACCTTTTATTCAGAAGTTGTGATTGTACAGACTTTGGCTTGAATTTCATTAGGTTACGTAATGCTGTAACCTTTTATTCAGCATTTGAAAAAAATAATGTATAGCTGATGACATGTAAAAACCCTCTTGGAAGTTTAGCTTTACACATGAAGATGTCATTCAAAGCTATGAAATATATTCTAAATATTAGTCTCTGTTTTAACTACTAAAATAAAAAAAATAAAAAAAGAAGTTTGTGAAGCAATTTCTGTTTTAACGACTTGTTTTGGAAGCTTTTAGCTATTATATATATAGTTCTGTTAGCTGAAGGCTAGTTAAGGGTTAAAAAATCCTAGCTTTTGTATATTTGAATTAAACATTTTTCATATATTGATTTACGTGCAGCTGGACGCTTTGTCGAGCGGAAACTCTCTGCACGAGATTGATCATATTGCAAATGGCTCGCATCCTAAGAACTGCGTGTCTCTTCTACGCGTAAATGTAAGTTTCTATTTTCATGGCTTTTTAAGGTTAATTTTCATCAATAATTTAAGATTTTAAATGAAAATTTGAAATTATTAATTACCCTTAGAACTCAGACACTGTTATGCAGTGTGCCTATATGACCTGCAGTTTATGTTTGAGAAAACATTAGAGGAAGAATCATGCTTCTATGGAAATTTTTTATGCTGAATCATAATATCAAGTTTGTACATCATTGGCTTCTAAACATGAACTAGAAGTTTGGAATTGTTCTCTTAATTTCATCCGCCATTGCTTCTTAATTGCCTATAGTTCCTGGAAAAAATATCATGTACAGTGTAATCTTTCAGGCACAAAGATGAAAATTTTCTGCATTTTTACCTATTGATAGAAAACAGGCATCAAAATAGAAGCTATTAAAGCCATAATAACTGCTTTCTATTGACGGTAATTAATGTTTCACCAATAAATAGTAGACAAAAATGAGGATGGCGCAGCAGACTTGTCAATGATGCCATATTAAATGAGCTCTTGATTGATTCCTAGAGTCCAACCTAGCTGTTGCATTACTTCTTCCTTTTGGGGTTCAGAAACCCTTAGCCCTGGGCTCTTTTCCTTTAGGGTTACCAACTTACCATTCATCTTAAACAGTCAAACCAAACGCTTTTATTTCTGGAAGAAGCCAAAGTCTACAAATTTTTAAAATACATTGTTTTGTTATATATATATAGAACTATAAAACACATAGCAAATATGTTTTTTTTTTATTAAAGTTTCCAAAGATCTGTTGAATAATTAATGAAAAGAAATAAAACGCACCAAATCAACTGTAAACATAATTTACATATCTCACCCAAACTTCAATTATATATATATATATATATATTTGATAAAAAGAGCAACTCGTGGCTCCTTACGCCTTAATTAAAGTAAAAGTTACAGAGTTTGATGTTGAGATAGAGGATCCCCAACTACCTATAGGGTTCCTGTCTCCGCATTACAACTCCACCCGGAAAAAAAAAAAAAAAAAAAAAAAAACCAAAATACATGAAGCAATTTTAAAACATGTGTACCCGCATATATATATATATATATATACATACATATATATGTATGTATATTTCATTCTATCCATGCATGAAATGGTCCAATGGTCCATTTTACTTTTTTTTTAAATTAAAATGATGATATTTTTCATATTTTCTATGTTTACAAAAAATTATAAAAATGTTGAGTTGATATAAATGTAAAAGCCAATGTTTAGCTGTTAGACTTAGATAATCTTCTGTTAAAAAAAATTTAACTTTTTTTTTCATGTGTGGCATGTAGGCCGCGAGCAACTCCTCCCAGAAGGTGGAGCTGCTTCTACAGGAGAGCCGCACACACCCTTCGGGCGGCAGCCTTATCGTCTACGCGACAATCGATGTCGGAGCCGTTCAACTCGTGACGAACGGTGAGGATACATCCTACATTCCCCTTCTCCCCACCGGTTTCGTCCTTTTCCCTGCAGAACAACCGGCCTCTGCTTCGTGCTCCAACACCGCCACAAACAACTCCGTCCCCGTCGGCTGTCTCCTCACAGTCGGGATGCAGGTGCTGGCGAGCGCCGTCCCCTCTGCCAAACTCAATCTTTCCAGCGTTACCGCCGTCAACCACCATCTTTTCTCCGCGGTGCACCAGATCAGCAACGCGCTCGCCGGAAGTGTGTCAACTGTTGCTCCCCCAAGTTTAGAACAACAGTAGTAGCCGCCCCAAGGGGCTATGTTTCAAAATGACTAAAATACCCTTACTATCATTTCTCACTATTCCATTAAACTCCCACATGTTGTGAGGGCATTTTGGTCATTTTGAATCTTTTGGTGAAAAAATTATGTTCCAATAAATTAGTTTTCGAGTAGTGTTAAGTTAAAATTTAAAGATTAGTGTAATGGATTAAGAGAAGAAGAAGAAGAAAGAGAGAGAGAGAGGGGCAGTCAAGAGCGCACCAGATGCGATCCTAGAGTCATTTGAAGTGTTTAGAAGGGCTTCTAAGAGGCTTCAGGGCGAATCGGTTCGGGTATTGACTTCTTCTGCTTGCCAGAACTGTTAAAAACTAAGCCATTGCTGTTATGTTATGTACATTATTTCTCTTCAGTATGCAAACTTTTTAATTATAACTTTATGCTTTGGGCTTTGTTGCCATTTGATGAATCTGGATCAATTGTTTTTAGATATCTTATGTATTTAGTTATCTTGGCCTGAAATTTTATATTTTTACTTATAAAATATTGGTGTCGTGAATCCATGCATGATGTTTAGAAAGAAAGTGATGTTGAAATATTTGATGTTGTGTGAAAGATTTGGGTGTAAATATGAATATTTAAGTTTTAAATATGTAAATGCATAAGAATTATGTGGTGTGTATGTAAATGCTTCTTTTTCATTTTTGTTAATTTTGAATTAGTGTTTTGATTTTAATAAATAATGGGCTGTATTTTTTTTTTAATTTTTTTAAATGTTATTAAAAAATGTGACAATATCCTTTAAATGAAAAAAAAAAACAATTAATGGCATCAAATATCATGCACTTAAAATCCACTGAATTATAGTGATGAACTATTTAAGCCAAGAGTTAACTTTTACACAACTATGGTAAAGATGGCTGCAAACTAACGTGAACTGAAGAACAATTGGCAGGGATGTTAGTGGAGTAATGGTGGAGACATTAGCGACCCATGCTAGCATTGGTTTGACTTTTTCTGTAAGCTTAACTAAATTACAATTTGATGTGTGATAAGAAATTCACGGTAGCCGAGTAATAAATTATTGTCTTAAGGTTGCATGAAAATTTAACACAGATAAAAATAGATAATCAGTAGGGAGACACTAGAAGTCTTTGCATGAAAAACAAGAAAAAATGAAAAAAAGTCATGGGGCCTTGCTTAGTTAAATGTTTTCATTATAACTTTGTGATTACATGTACAACTTTTTGTTCTGCATGCTGAAGAGGGTTACATAGTTTCTTGAGTTACAACATTCATGCACAAAAAAACTCGTTGCTCCGTAGTAGGAAACCATCTTCAAGGGTGGCACTACGTTTGGGTTGATGCATTGACTCCTGGGTTTCTACATTATTTCATGGTGTCGGTGGTTGCTTCACATAGTGTTTCGACCTAAGAAGCGAGCCGTTGTTGATAGTGGTCGACGATGGCAATCAAACAGCGGTTGGAGATGGCCGGAGGTGGCTGTCGAAGCTAGCAAGAGGCGGCAGTCATAGGAGGTGACAACCGGAGTCGCTAGAGGAAACGGTGGCTGAATTTGACCGGAAGAGGCTGCAGCGGCCAGAGTTGGCAGGTAGCGATGGTCGAAATTGTGGTGGAGATTCGGGGTACTGTTTTCGGTGGTAACACGATTCGGTAGTTGCTTTGAGATTCACAGTGTATTGCCATAAGGAGTAGGCAATAGCCAATGGTGGTCAACGGTATCCGGAAGTTGTGGTCGGCTCGAAAGAAATTCGATCCGAGATTAATTTTCGAGCAAATATCGTTGTTCGAGCTAAATTCACAGACATACCCAACGTACCACATGTATAACATAAAATTTAAAATCCGTAAGTTTCTAACATTTGTAACATAAGACTTTAAAAACACTAAACCCTGACTTCACATACCTACCCTACGTGTGAAATCAGAACGTGGATTAATCTTACTAAAATTTGTTCTGATCTAATGTGGATTAACTCATTTCGGAGCTGTCTCAAATTGTAAACAAGTCGGCTTGAATGTAATTTCTGGCTCGTGACCAAGATCGATCCAACTTGAACATGCCTTGTGCTTGTTTATTGTTATTCCAATCCGATCCAAGCCCGATCCAGATCAGATCCTACTAAAAGTTTAGGTGTTAAATATGTAAATACATAAGAATTGTTTATGTGTTAAATAAACATAAACATTAATTGAGGAACTGGATTTGGGCTGAGCTTAGTACTCGATGCTCAAATAGAAAGGCGAACTCATTTAACTTTTAGAGCATTAGGTGGTTCTAAACTATGGAATTGGTACTCAATTCAACGTTGACTCAATCAAAACTAGGGAATTCAAAATCATCTCTCTCAACTTTTAAAGATTTACAAGGTCAAACAACCAAATTCAACCAAACAAATTAAAGAAATTCTAATCCCAAGTTGATAAATGAAGTTTATAGTTTAATTTTGCCTACTATAAGACTAGATAGTCTGCCAGTCTCGAGATATAGTCAGGAAATTCTATTCTCAATTCTTATGTAATTACATATCTGACACCTAAAATCCCATTTTTGGCATACATGCCACATTACATGTACATGAAAAGTTGTATTAAAATACAAAGTTTAAGTTTTAGATATATAAATACATAGGAATTTAGTGGTATGTATGTAAATCTTCAGGTAGGAGCAAGCAAACTTCCTTTTGGCGAGCAAGCTTGCTTTCCTGATGGGTTTCAGGTAGGAGCAGAGCGGAAGGATAAGAAAGATGGTGGTCTCTGTAAGCCACGATCACACAGTTGTTTTCCCAGCTAGCTAGAGTGGTGACTGTTTGTATACTATTACAAAAAATAGTTTGAAAACGAGAGAGGAGGAACGAGCGGAGAGGAAGAAACGGCACGATCAATCATACCTTACTCAATGGTTGCTGTAAGGGCGGAGCGGAAAGATGAGGGATTCGGTTGTTTCTGTAAGTCGCGATCCCGTAGCTCAAGGTTTTGGTGGTCACTTTAAGCCATGATGGTGGCAAGTGCAACCGTGAGAGGAAGAGTTGAGTTGCCGGGAGAGGAGGAGGGGAAGGGATTTAGGGTGAAATTGGGAGAGGGAAGAGGAGTTGCAGGAGGATGCTTTCCAACGGCTTAGTAATGAGTGGCAACAGTCGATTTTATTTTAGACTGTAATCGGCGAAATACAATGTCGATGAGTCTAATTCCTTCTACGAAGAAGCGTCGGATTTGAGAGTATTAATACTGTCAAAAATTTTAAAAAAATAATTATCTATCGTTAAGTCGTGAGAACTTCACATGATATTTGTGAGGCACAATAAACCGTCGGTTATGCCATCGATCATACTGCCTTTACCTGTAGTGTCTATTATCAATAAAAAAATATTGACAAAATCAACTAATAAATGAGATAATATAAAAGGGAGTTGATGTATTGAGCAATGGTTAGAGGTGACTTGAGCTTAGGATTTATTTAAACAGTGCCCAATGTATAAGTGGTTAAATTCAATTTTAATGCTAAGGTTTGAGGCCATATTATTTGGAAATTATCTCCTGTGGGACTAAATTTAAAGGCTTTCACATGCCTTTAAATGAAAATTTTTCAGTGGTATCTGATATCATGCACTTAAATCCATTGAATTATAGTGATGAACTATCAAAGCCACTAATGTGCAATGTTACACTAATATGGTAAAAGTAGGCTAAAGACTGACATGAACCTCAAGAACAATTGGCACATATATTAATGTGGTCATAATATATATGGACATTTGGGGACCATACTTGCTTTGGTTTGACTTGATAATATGCGTGGATTTAATTTTCAATTTTTTTTAATCTCAACTAAATTCCTACCAAAGCATTTTCCTTATGTCTTTTGTCTCAATCATGTGGTCTAGCTCTCGTTTGAAGTCGATGTTAATTAGTTGTGTAACCCAAATTTATGATTTCTTATGCCGAGTCTCCTTTGTGCTTTTGATCCTATTCATGCCCATGAGCCAAAAAAAGGACCTGAAAGAGGTTACGAAGATTGGGCACAGAGGTCACCTTGGCTCAAATAAAGATGACAGTTTAGATCATGAAGAGGTTGTTTGAAATTAATAATTAGGAAGGGGACAATTAGTTGCTCTTTTTTTTTTTATCATAAGCAATATATTCTTGATCTTAGTTGGTCTCTTCTTAACCCAATCTGGTTTATGTTGATTCTAGTCTTCTTCCTAATCATTATCAGCCTCTTACACATGCATCTAATAATATCTAGTTATTTTAATTTAACGAGTTATAATACTAGTTATCTTTAAGCATATGACAAGATAAGAGCGCTAAATGATGTAATTAGCAAAATTTAATTGTTTAATATGCGTGCTTTTAATATTTTGAGTGCTATATAATTAACTCCCCCAAATTTTGAATGATCAAGTTTTAGGAGAGTTAAAAGTTATTGGTATTATATAAAATATCTAATAAATGTTGTTGCTCCAATAAATTATAACCATTCAATATTTTTGAATTCTTTTAAAAGGATGGCAAACATTGAGAAATAGAGAGAGAAAGAGAGAGAGAGAGAGAGAGAGAGAGAGAGATAATTGCTCAAATAATTGAGTTAAGTCAAATATGAGATTATTCGAGCTCTTTTATTTAGTTATTTATTTATTTTATTTTTATAAATTTGAACAGAGCTCAAGTATGGGTAGAATTACAAATTCTTTTTTAGCATGTTTATTAATTTTTTTTATCAAGTTTGATCTGAAATTAGGTTTTTAATAAAGTCTAACTAATTACAAATTAGAGAATAAGATACTACCTAATTACTACACATAATTGGATTTCTAAATTCTACAAAAAAAATTGATATAATTGCTCAAATTGTTTGGTCAACCTGATTAACCCTTACGTCAGATTCAAGCCTAGAATTTTATTTTGTTTTACATCTGATTTGGGTTTAGCTAGGTTGAAGGCTAATTCAGCCCATTGAATAAATTGGCCAGGTTCTGCAAAAGAATTTGGGTACATTGATGTATGTGAATTTCACAAAATTTAATTTAGAAATCATTTTTTTTTCTTCCCCATCAAGACAAACAAGACATTATTCTATATTATTATTACTTTATTCTTTGATACACACACACACACACACACACACACACACACATAATGATAATGACTTTATTCTTTGACACACACACACACACACACACATAATGATAATGATAATAATAATTTAATAAATAATAGTTATAATAATAATGATCGATTTGTTTGGACTTAATTCAGTAAATATATAAGAATAATTGCACTAAATTGTGTAGGATTGCTTGTTACACCGTCGAATTTGTAGAAGTGTTGTGATTGCTGCATCGAAGTAAATAACTACTGTTTATTGAAGGATAAACAAACCCTTCCTAATTAGGGGAATTAAATCTTATAATTTTTTACTCATTCATAGTTATTATATATGATTGTGAGACATGACTTGATTCTTCAATTATAATTATTATATTCATTTTTTTATGCTTCTATTATCGCTCATATTGAGCAACCAACTGCCTAAATGTATTGATGTAAAGTTTCCTGCATATTTGATTTAATCTTGCAATATGATGTTTTCCTTTTCTGCCTTTTCTGCACTTATATGAATTTTGCATGTCACATCTCATGTCTGCATGAAATATTATAACTTTAACATGTTATACTTGTGAAAATAATTTGACATATTTGTGTGTGATGGTGTGCAGATAGGTAGAATCCATTTGGAATTTGGTAAGTCGAGCTAACGGGCCCATAGAATGACAATTGTATAGGGAATCGCCATGTTTCCTTTGGTTGGTATTTGACCTTCCCGATTTCAGGGTGTCAGTTAAAACCGACTATATAAATATAAATGAAAGCATAATAAGAAGAAACTTAATGGAAAAATGCTTGCATATTTTCAAACGGGATGGATAATTAATATTTACCCCTTCTGTTGGTCTTACAGTGTTACTTATGCATATAATGACTTATTTCTTACTTGTGGTTCATGTTGCATGTCACCTTGCCCTTGTCGTTTATGCTTTAATAGATAGTTGTTATTTACTAAGTTTGTTAAACTCATTTTTAATTTTTGCATGGCGGGTTCTATTTAGCCACTAGTAGGACCGTCTCCACAAGAGTCGGTTTCTCAGTTTTTAGTTTCCTCGTTTGATATTCTTTCCTGAGTACTTATTTAGTTATTATGTTCTCCTTATGGGCCTGAGTAGTCATTTCGTGTTATCTTTTTTATTTTGATTCTGTTGATTTTCTACATTTAGTTTAGCTGTATCATTGAACTTTCATAATTAATAAAATTTATATTTTCTTTTCTTTTAATTGTATGCAAGTATGTCTTTGAAAATACAAAACAGGTTTCTTTCATTTCATCAAGCCCTGCATCGCCGAGTTGTACCGCCCAGACTCACGGTGCGCAGAGTGGTATCTGAGTCTGTGCTTTGTATTTAACCTTATTTGACTTTGTATCACATATCCCTTGTCTTCATAGGTATGGGTAGGGGATAGGCTATTCCGACAAGTCAGTATTCAATTAATTTTGATTGTGCGTATCTTTCAATTATTTAGAATGGCTCCAAAGAGAAGAGGCTCTGCAGTTGCTCGTGGATAAGCAGTTAAGAGAGCTACCATAAATGAAGTGTCAGTTCCCAGGGGTCTCCACTCCCCTAATCGTCGTCGTGTGACCACACTCAATCCACTGAGATAATGGGAACATAAAATCTCAACATTGCGACTATCATGGAGGTGTTAACACAGAATGTTACCCAAGCATTACAAGCTAACTTTGCAGCCCAAATTGCACAAGTGGTCCAAGCTATCAAGCAAACTGTGCAACCAGCGGTACAAGCCACTCAACCAGCTCCACAAATAGCCATTATTGAGACGCAACCCAATCAATCAATGGTAATGGTCAATGTGAATGCTACAGATTGAATAATGGATCATTTTTTCAAGACATGTCTTTCTACCTTCAATGGCTTGGTGAACTCAATCTAGTTTGATTCATGGCTCCATGATATCGAAAAGAAGCTTCAAAAAATAAAGTGTCATGAAGACCACAAGGTGGACATTGCAAATTATTTGTTACGCGAAGGTGTTGATGATTGGTGGGAAAGTCACCGTCGCAACACTTTTGGGCCTAATGCAGTAGTATCCTGATCAAATTTCAAAATATTATTCCTGGAACTATGTTTCTCTATGACAGACAGGGTCAAGCTCATGAATGACTTGAGAATGTTGGAGCAATAGAAGAAGGCCATTCGGGGGTACCAGACACAATTTGCCAGGATCTTATGTTTCATCCCAGTAATTAATCAACATAAAGATCAAAAGATCTATCACCTACTTGTTGGCTAGAGAGAGGACATTTGAAGTTGTCTATCGGTGGTCAAGTGCATGACTTATAGAGAACTGGTGGGTCGAACTATTCATGTGGAGATGAAGATCAATGCTTGCGAGGAAAAACATGCATGGAAGCAGAAGAATTCAGATACACAAGCCAATGGGAGTTCCCAAAACAAGCAGCATCAAAATCATCAAGCACAAAAGTCAAAAATAAATCCTTAATGTGCTCATTGCAGGAATGACATTCTGGGACTTGTCATTTGGTCATTGACAAATGTTTCAATTGCACTAGTACTGATCATAAAGTTAAGGATTGTCCCCTTAAAGTTCAAGTCAGCTGCAAGCAACAAGCACCCAGGAAAATGATTCGAAGTCTCATCACAAGAGTAAGAAGCATAAGTCAAATGAAGAATAATTTCAGAAGCATCAAGGAAAAGGTCCAACAAAGCAAAATTATTTTCAACCTTAACATTAATAGAAACAAATGGTGATTTTTTAACCGTATCAGCAACGTCCTCCTGCACCACAGTTTCAGCAGTACCAACAACCTCAGCAATTATCGTTGATGTATTAACAACCCTCAATGGTACAGTACCAACCTCAGTGAATTCAAGCTCTGAAGTAGCTTAGAAAAGCGATTTCACCACAAGAATTTGCTATGATGCAGGGAGAAGCTCATGAAGTTCCTGATGTGGTGATACGTGTCATCCTTATTTTAAAGCAACTAAAAAGTTTATTTTTTGGCTATGGGGCAATTCATATCAAATAAATTTACACTATTGCAATGATTTCTCTATTACAATCAGATAGATCAATCACTCTGCCATCTAACTGATCTGTGATCGTTATTCAGTGTGTTTATGATTGTGACATTATCATCAAAGATATATATATGCCTACTACTCTTATAATATCCCCACTAGTTGAGTTTGAAGTAATCTTGGGTATAGGCTGGTTATCCACATATCATACAATTATCGATTGTCAAAAGAAACAGGTGAATTTTTGCATATCTGGCTTGATTCCCTTTTGCTTCAAGGGTAGTAAAGGAGTTGTTTTATGCCTAATTTCAGCAATTAAGGCTTATAAGTTGATATCCCATGGATGTGCTCGCTGCCTAGCTCATGTGATAGATTCTGAAAAAATCAGATGTTAGCTTAGATAGTGTTCCAGAAGTTCAAGAATTTGTTGATCGTGAGATCGAGTTTACCATAGAACTACTTCAAGGGACCACTCTAATTTCTAAAGCACCATATTGAATTACTACTGTAAAACTCCAAAGTTCAAAATCTAATGGCAAGAATTGCTTGATAAAGAATTTATTTGACCCAGTGTTTCACCTTGGGGAGCACCAGTTCTGTTCATGAAGATGAAAGATGAAAGCAAGCAGTTGTACATCAACTACAAAGATTTGAATAAGGTGAGCATGAAGAACAAGTACCTACTACCTCGTATAGATGATCTTTTCAATCAACTGCAAGGTTTTCTGTGTTTTCTAAGATTGACCTCCGATCGGGCAACAATTACTTGAAGATTAAGAATGAAGATGTTTCAAAAAATGCTTTTTGATCTTTATATGAGCAGTATGAATTTTTGGTGATGTTCTTTGGTTTGACTAATGCCCTTGCCGCCTTTATGGATTTAATGAACATAATTTTTAAGCCCAACTTGAATCGATTCGTTATTGTCTTCATTAATTATATTTTGGTCTACTTCAAGGATGAAGAGGAGCATGCCAAGATCTCATATTAGTACTGAATACTCTTCGAGAGAATAAACTTTCTGTCCAATTCTCTATGTGTGAATTTTGGATTCGAGAAATGGCATTTTGGGACATATTGTTAATGGAGCTAGAGTTTATGTGGATCCCACTAAGATTAAGGCAATAATGGATTGGCTGAGGCCAAGCATTGTCACGGAGATTTGTAGTTTCCTTGGATTAGCTGGATACTTTCGGAGATTTGTTGAAGGTTTCTCTCGCATTGCTGCACCTTTATCAAGGTTGACACAGTAAGCTGTTAAGTTTGAATGGTCCCATGCTTGTGAGCAGAGTTTCTAGAAACTCAAAATTTTCTTAATAACACCCCCAATTTTCACCATTTTCTCTGGCACAGATGGATTTCAGATCTATAACGATGCTTCACATTAAAGATTGGGATGTGTTCTAATGCAGCATGGCAAGGCTATAGTATTTGCCTCAAGGAAACTCAGGGCGCGTGAAAGGAATTATCATACCCATGACTTAGAGCTAGTTGCAGTTGTTATTGCACTAAAGATTTGGAATCACTACCTTTATGGTTTTCGTTGTGAAGTCTTCACCGATCATAAGGGCTTAAAGTAAATTTTCACTCATAAAGAATTAAACTTGAGATAAAAATGATGGCTCGAGTTGATGAAGGGCTATGACTTAGAGATACAGTATCACCCTGGTAAGGCGAATGTGGTCGGAGATGTTTTAAGAAAAAAATCTTTTATGTATGTAGCTTGGATGGTCACTCAAAAGCATGAGTTAGCACAGAAGATGGGGTGAATTCAGCTTGGAATATTATCGATAAGAGCTTTGTCTAACATATATCAACTGTTAATTCAACCTACACTTGTGGATTATGTTCATGTAGCTCAAATGATGGATGTAGACTTACTACAACTTAGAAAACAAACAAATAATTGATTGATTTTTTTGCTTCTGTGTGATGGTGTGCAGTTGGGTAGAACATTTTTGGATTATGGCTAGCTTGGCTGACAACCTCACAGAGTTACTACTCTACAGGAAATCACTGGTTTTCCTTGAGTTGGTATTTGACCTTCTCGATTTCAGGATGTGTTAAAATCAACTATATAAATATAAATGAAAACATAGTAATAAGAAAGTTAATGTAAAATACTTGGATGTTTTCATATGGAATGAATAATTGATATTTTCACCTTCTGTTGGTCTTATGATGTTACATACACATATAGAGAATTCCTCCTTATGGTCCATGCTGCATGCCCCTATTCCCCTTGAGGTTTGTGCTTAAATAAAAAAATTTTACTTATTGAGTTTGTCAACCATCAGCATGGCCATCTCCACAAAAGCCAATTTTCCTTTTTTAGTTTTCTCCTTTGGTATTTTTTTCTCAATACTTGTTTTAGTTATTGTGTTTTCTTTGTTGAGTATAGGTAGTTATTCTTTGTTGTCATTTTTGTTTTGATTCAGTTGATATTTTGTTTTTAGTCTAGTTGTATAAATGAAATTTCAGAATTAATAAAATTTACATTTCCTTTTCTTTTAATTCTATGCAAGTCTTTCTTTGAAAATATAAAACAGGTCTCTTTTATTTCATCACGCATCGTGTCGCCGCAGTGTACCACCTTTCGGACCCTGCTGCATCTTGGTTGAGACATCTCCGTGTCTCCGTTGCTAAGAACCCTCCTCCTCCTCGACAAAACTTTAAGAATATATTTTCCATTCTCTTTCTCTTTAAGCGTTCACTATTTTCCTTCCATCAGTTGAGTAAGTTGGGTTATCTCTATGATATGTTCTCGCTATTGGTCCACAATCTCATTAATATTTTCTCTGTATTTTGATTTTTCAACAGAAGTAATGGCCAAGATCTTAATTTGGGCAACCACCAAAAACCTGGCAAGGAACAAGTAAAGGTGCTCTTTTTATATCATCAAATTCTTAGATCCCTCAATTCTCCTCACCGTCCACTTACTTACCATTAAGTATCCTCCTCGATTATTAATATATCCTATAAAATATATGTGTTCGTTAAGGGATGTGTTGTGTGCTCCTTTATTTTTTGAGAATAATGAGAAAAATGTTTTTTCTTTTTAAATTTGAAATGAAATTACCAACTTGGTATACTTTACTTGCACATATATTTCAAAGTATGGTTTTATGATGTGACTGCGCCTTTGAACAACGTATAAGGGAGTATCATACATGATTCCACTGAGAATTATATGGTTTCCAATGTAGTCATCCTTGAAAAAAAATCAGTTCTCATAATTTTTCCTACAAGATTTGGGCAGCTTGCTAAACTGGTTTATTAGATCCAATATAGTGGGCTCACATTGAATCAACTAGGGTTTACATATAATTTAGAACATTGAAAAAATTTTAGCAAATTGTTTATTATATTTCAAGATAAAATGGAAATAGGATGCCATTTTAAAGCTAAGGTTTTTGTAGGAACTTTTCCCATTGACTTCTTTTTCTTACATTTAACTATTTTCCTCTTGTTATTCATGCTTAGTTACCTTTTTTTTCTCTGTGGTAGCTTGTAACTACCTTCAACATACTAGAAAGACGACAACAATTACGAGTCATTTCACATTTCAATTCCTTGTATGTAAAGCCAATAGTTGTGGAGGTGTGGGTATACCAAAAGTCGAATGCATAAGATTGGTGGCTGTCGATTATGAGGAGAGAAATAGAGAGTAGTGATTGAAAGCTTCAGCAGGGCTAAAAATTGAGAAGATGAAAGAGAACGAAAAAAGATATGATAAAGTAGTTTTTTTTTGGAGAATTTTTTTATTACCGACTTATTCAGACAATGCTTACCAATCAAACATAATTGTTTACTAATTTTCAACTATTTAACAACGTGAATTCAAATTTTGTTTTCAATCATAACCCAAAACCTTGAGATTCAATGTTTTTATTTTCATCAAAACATAATTTATAGCTACAAACTTCTTTGGAAGAGTGTGATAAGAATATCATGAATAATAAACTTCGCATTGCCTTGGTACCCCATCATATAGTGAACATCACTAATTGTTCTCCTTAAATGATAAGGACGCAATGTCCTGCGACTAGCAAGCCCAACCTTGGAACCAAAGGATAAGTAAATGAGAGCCTTCAAATCATGATCATAGATTGAAGGTATTATACTTAAGTTATAATGGGTGCAAGTCACTGGTGTTTTTGTTAGATAGGCTTACTGCCAACTCTTTGATTTCTTCACCTTCAATGGAAGTTAGAATTTACCTCACTCTTGGGTGGACACTTTTTTCGATGTAGATTCTAGCAATTTATTTATAAATCGGACTGATGTCAGATTTGACCACAACATTTTGTTTTTTGATATGTAGTATATCTCCTTATGGATGTTTTTCAATTTTGCACCAAGAGAAATACTAGCTTCTATTGTTGGCTTTATTGTTCACCTTTATAGTCATGGATGGCTTTCGAATTAGCCTTTGTAACAATATTTTAGAAATGTTGTTTTGATGAGAAAAGTTTCAATTCCCCCTAAGATCTACTTTTCGCAATAAAATTTATGGCTAATGCTCTTTATTGCAAGAGGCTTGCGGCCTAAACCTTATATTGTGCTCCTTTAATGCCTCTATCATATTCTCTATTTTTGATTTGAATGTAGATATGCAAAGGGTCAAGCAAGACTGATTAGAATGGAGGGGGGAGGGAGATTGCCCTAATTCATCATTTTACCATTATCTCAGTCTTGCTTCTATCCATGAAATTCTGTTTCTTTTATTTTAAGATGTGTAGTGAATGTGCTAGTGAAATGTTCAACAAAAAATGCCACTGTATAATCAAATTTATAGGCTAAATATATTGGTTAAGATTAAACTAATCACAATTATTGATAACTTTGAAATAGAGCTTCTTGGTTATAAATCACTTTATCATAATACCAATAAAATGGTTAATAAAGAACATAAATAGCTTTCGATAATTTGATTTAGTCGGGAAATTTTGTGTTCTGTCGAAATAAGTTGAGTTTTACCCACACCTTCTGAAGAACTTTCACTAGGTTTTATATTGTATTCATTGAAAGAGTTGTGCTCTTGATACTTGGACAATTATAACAGTGCAACTCAACTAGTGGAATAAACAAATATGCATAACTTAATACCAAATTTTATAATACAATCATTTATATGGGATACATAGTAAAGTGGTTTGGTTTTCAATCTGAAATGATGTTAGGTTAATAATTAATACATTTGATAAGTATGTATATATATATATATATATTCTCTATGAAAGGAATGGCCGGAGCTATTATACAAGCCCCCGTCATCTGGCACACATCCTTCTCGACAAGATCGGAAATGGAAAAGTTTGTCATCAGGAATGACAGAGATGAATGATAGAGGTGAAATGTGAAGATTATCCGCAATCATAAACCTTTTGGACTCGACCGCAAAAGCTCCCCCAATGTCTGCATCAACTTTCTTGACTTAGGATTCTGCTCCACAAAGCAAAATTTTCCCCATCCGTGTTTGCAATAAACAAATGAATTAGGTTTGTATAGAAAATCAGAATTGCATATTTTACAAACATCCAAAGCGTATAATTGTTTGGGTGTAATTTCCTCCATGTTTAGTAATTGTTTTTCAATTCCATAAAAGGCTGCAAGTTTTGGAAGTAACAACATATTTCTGCAGTTTTCTGATTTGAAAGAGTCTAATCCCATATTCTCCACTGAAGAATACAGATTATTGATGCAACCTCCAAGCTTTGATATGTTATTAGAAAGAAGTCTAAGCACAGAACCGAGTGGAAAGGTGAGAAAGCTCAAAAGTTGATTGACAAAATCTGCCCCAACTTCAGCATATGGAAGACTGTTGGTTTTAGTGTTCAAGATGAGATTTAAGTTAATTTCACTCTCTTTTTCATTCGCGTTCAACTCCTCTTTAATCGCTGAAGAGCAATTTACACCTGCTCGCATACGAGCATCAGGGAAGCAAATCTCCGTCAATGGATTTTTAGAAACTAAACAAGCATCAGGGAAGCAAATCTCCGTCAATGGATTCTTGGATACTAATAGCTTTCGCAACAAGTTCAGTATCTAAAAAAAAAAAAAACTGCATTTTAACTTTAAATTTTCAACAAATGATGGCTAAATGCATTTTTTCCTCAACTATTCAAAGTCAAGCTTACCTCTTTTGTGCCGAAATCTATTACCTTCTTCTTCATTTTGCTTGAATCTTTAATTTACAATTCTTTAAGAAGGGAGCCGCACCCCTTCAAAGAAGCAGGTATCACCCGTAGATTATCAGTTACAAAAAAATTTAATGTTTCATTAACGAAGATTCCTCCACTCTCTGATATCTCCTTTCTGTAGAAATCTGTTTCAAGCATAAGTTTGCCGCAGATGGGGCATAGACATGCTCCTTGTTGCGAATGGTAAAAATTTCCATTTGTTTCACGACAATAGTAGTTATCGAGAGATCCCAACCCAGGTCCTCACAAGTTATTGCTGCCGCACTTCGAGGATTTAGAAGCATTTCCTTGCATGCATCGGTCTGGAAGTGCTTGATGTCCAACCGCTCAACGCTTTTGTACAAACTATCGAGAGATCCCAACCCAGATTGTTTACCCAAAAGTCGGACAATGCTTCCAAGTGGAAGAGTTAGAAAGCTGAATAACACATCAACGAAATCACTTCCAGCTTGGGCAAATACAACGCGCTTCTCTTCTGTATCAATCAGAAATTTTAACGTTACCTTGGACATGGTGTACTGCGAGTTCTGTAATGCAGATAGAACACCTTTGCCTTTCAATATATAACTGTGCAAAAGACTATCGCCGATGGCTGGGGAATCGAAAAAATTGCGTTTCATTAATTATGAGACAATTGAACAGTCACTTTTGCTTCTATTACATGGTGTCGATTGAAGGAGCTTTGGAATAGGAAGGAATAGGAACCGTCCTGTAGCAAAATCGAGCAGGCCCGTCTTTACAAGCATTCAATAATGATAACACAGAATTTCCATCTTGAAGATATTGAAAGTCCCTTGAAAGAAGTTTATGAGCATCTTCTTCAAGAATTTTGTCTTTACAATCCTATAAGCGCAATCGACACAAGTAATTTACGAATTATAGTCGGCTCCTGAATCTGAGGCGTCGCTTTCATAGAAATGAGATCTAGCATGCTTACTTTTCAACAGATCGTGAATAAGAAAATTCATTATGTTGTGATGGATCAGTGTTCTGTGCAATAAATTTTATGACAATAAAATAAAAGATTATTCTCTTAATTTTATATGAATATTTGGCACACGTATCGATAAATGAAGGGTGATTTTATAAGAATTATGGGAAAAAAATATGGGGCCTGACTTAATTGAAGTGCGGACACTAATATAATTCAGATGTTACAAATGATGCACTTTCCCTCTAATTAGAAAAAATACTGGTACGTTGCAGTAGATAATGTGAATAATGTTTCATGATTTTGCACTAAATTTATGTTTAGAGAAATGGATTTGTTTGAAGTTGTATCAATTCTCTTAATATTCTTTGATATATCCTTAAATTTTATCATCAGGCACAAATCTCAAAACATTTTGGGTAAGAAATAATTACATATACGAATTGATAATCCCAGCTCCAATATCACCAAACATATGGTCAAACATATAGTCAAACTGTTTCAATTTGTGAGCCAAAAGAAGCAAAAATTGATTTATCCGATCTAGCCCAGATTAAGTTGCTTAAGTGCAATTGAAGGTTTTGTGTGAGCAATTAAATGGTCAAATGATTCTAAATTTATAGTCAAATTGAGCATCTCATCGAGTTGAATCCAACGAGCCTAGGATCACTCGATTCTGTCATTATTAAAATGCTCAAATGCACATTTAACACTATCTGATTAAAGGGATTGCTTTGAGACGTTCGATGGAGTGGTTCAGATTCATGTAGTATCTAAAGGGGATATCACTCACAAAAACTATAATTAGATTCTCACTTTCTTCGTGAAAGTGAACTTGGAATTTGAATTTGGAGAAGGTTGAAGGGAAATTCAAACTTGTAAGGATTCATGAGCACCACTACCACCAGATTGCCCTTATCAAGCTCCACCCCCATCAAACTGTCGTAAAACCACCAGTGTTTGGTCACTGCCGCAGTCGAGCTCCACCATCACTAAAACATCAGTGCCTAAAACTTTATTTTTTTTACTTATAAAATATTGGTGTCTTATAAATCTATGCATGATTTTTAAAAAGAAAGTGATGTTGAAATTTTTGATGTAGTGTTAAGGATTTGGTGATATGTTTGTAAATATGAATATCTTGGGCCCTAAACATGTGATTAGCGCCTCACTCAAGTCCCTCATTGCGAAAACTTGTCAAGCGCCCCAAGCCTGAACTTCAGAGCCGAGGGAGCCTTGTAGGTTAGAGCTTAGTTGGAGCCAACGGCGAGAAGGTAGCTGCAGCATCAAAGATATCGAGTCATTTCCGTTGCCCGGGATCCGCCCAGCTTGTTTGGGCTTGTGACTTTCCCTTTTAAGTTTTAGATATGTAAATGCATGAGAATTGTGTGGGGTGTTTGTAAATGCTTCTTTTTTATGCTTTTATTTTTTGAATTAATTTCATTTGCAGGTTCCTTTTTTTCCCCATAGTGTTTTGATTTTAACTAATGGTGGGCTGTAATTAAAAAATGTGACAATATTTTATATGTAATAAAATGTTGAAAATGTACAATTTCTTCATTTAGTGTATATATTTATTTCAGATTTAATTTATCTATTGGCAACCAAAAAAAATTATGGACAAAATGACTAATAAAGAAGAGGATATAAAAGAGAGCTGAATTGAGTATTCTAAGGCTTCGATACATTGTAAATCTTCAGGTAGGAGCGAGCAAGCATACTTTTCGAAACAAGCGTAGTAAGTATGGTGAGCAAGCTTGCTTTCCTGATGGGTTTTAGGTACGAGCGGAGCAAAAGGATGTGAAAGATGGTCTTGGTAAGTTGCGATCTCGTAGTTGTCTTCTCAGCTAGCTCGAATGGCGACTGTATAGCAATGTAAAGAAAAAGGAAACTTCCATACATAGCATTCAATTCTTATGCATTTACTTATCTCACACCCAAGCTTTGATTTTTTACAAGTTAGATATCATTTCCTATGTTTGAAAAAATGTATGAAAAGGTGAATCACACTTTTTCCTATAGGTAGGATGCTTGTAAAAATCAAACTTTGGATGTGGGATAAGTAAATGCTAAGCATTGGGTGCTATGTAGGTAAAAATCCCAAAAGAAAATTAGTGTGAAAACGAAAGAGGAGCAACGAGCAAAGATGAAGAACGGCTCGAACAATCATACCTTACTCAATGGTTTTTGTAAGGGTGGAGTGGAAGGATGAGGGTTTCAGTGATTTCTGTAAGTTGTGATCCCATAGCTCAAGGTTTTGGTGGTCTTCGTAAGCGACGAATTGAGTCACCGGGAGAGGAGGAGGAGGAGGAGGGATTTAAGATGAAACTGGGAGAGGGAAGATGAGTCGTAGGAGGATGTTTTCCGACGTTTAATAATGATAGACAACCAAAATATGTATTGACAAAAATGACTAATACATTATATAATATAAAATAAAATTGAATTGAGAGCTCTTAGGTTTCAATATATTGAGCTATGATTAGAGGTGACAGTTTGGTATTTTTTTATGCAGTGCCCCATGTGTAAGTGGTCAACTTCAATTTTAACACTAAAGTTTAAGGCAAATAGTAAGTGTCAATTATTTGGTATTCGTACACTAACATTTAATCATCCTTTTTCCTGTGGGACTAAATTTAAAGGCTTTAACATGCCTTTAAATGAAAAAAAACAAATCAATGGCATCAAATATCATCCACTCAAATCCATTGAATTATCGTGATGAAATATTTTAGCCACTAATGTTGAACGTTACACTAATATGGCAAAAATTGGCTAAAGACTAACGTGAACCTCAAGAACAATTGGCATATATATTAATGAGGTTATAATAGATATAGACATTTGGGGGCCATGCTTGCTTTCGTTTGACTTGATATTAATTGGTTGTGTGACCCAAATATATGATTTTTTATGCTAAGTCTCCTTTTTTTGCTTTTGATCCTATTCAATCTCACGAGTCACAAAAGGTTCGGGAATAGGTTAATTAAGGTTGGACAAAGAGGCCACCTTGGCTCAAACAAAGATGCCAATTTAGATCATGAAGAGGTTGTTTGAAATTAATAATTAGGAAGGGGCCAATTAGTTGGTCTTTTTTTATTGTAAGCAATACATTTATTCTTGATCTTAGTTATCCTCTTTCTAACCCAATTTATCTTTTGTTTAATCTTAAGTTCCCTATTGTTGATTCTAGACTTCTTCTTAATCACAGTTAGCCTCTTATACATGCATCTAATAGTATCTGGTTATTTTTGTTCGGTGAGTGCATATTGAAATTCTAGTACTAGTTAGTGTTTTTTCTTTAAGCATATGACAAGATAATAGTGCTAAATGATGTAATTAGCAAAATGTTAAGTGTTTAATATGCATATTTTAATATTTTGAGTGCTATGTAAGTAGCTCCCCCAAATTTTAAATGGTCAAGTTTTACTAGAGTTAAAAGCTATTGGTATTATATTATCTAATTTATGTTGTTGCTTCAATAAATTTTAACCATTCAATATTTCAGAGAGAGAGAGAGAGAGAGAGAGAGAGAGAGAGAGAGAGAGAGAGAGAGAGAGGGGAGATATTTCTAGAACTTTTTAATGTTCTTTATTTTCTAAAAACTATTTTAAGAATAAGTAAAATTTCACTAATTACTCTTGACATTATAATATTTTCCTTAAGATAAATTTTTTTTCTTATAATTATTATAATTTAAAAAAAATTTGCAAAAAAAAAAAAATTTCATTACAAATTCTTTTGAATAATAATAAAAAATAACCAAAGGAGATGTAATAGTTAAAAATATGGTTATGAACAAATCACAACACCTAATTCAAGTTAATAGTGCAAGCTATGATTAGGGCTCAAAATAATTGAGTTAGGTGAAAGATGAGGTTATTCATGCTCTTTTATTTATTTATTTATTTATTTATTTATTTATATAAATTTGAACAGAGCACAAGTATGGCTAGAATTATAAATTCTTTTTTAGCATATTTATTAATTTTTTTTTATCGAGTTTGATCTGAAATTAGGTTTTAATCAAGTCTAACTAATTACAAATTAGAGAATGAAATACTACCTGATTACTACACATAATTTAATCAGCTTTGATTCAGATGCCAACATAAAATTAAAATTTACACAAATTTATCCTAAAGCTAACTCCTCAATTTAAAATTGATTTGAAAAGCCAATCTTGACTTGAATAGTTATTATGATTTATCTTAAATGAGTTATTCATTTGATTTGGGTTAGCTAGGTTGAAAAGCAATTGGGCGCATGTCTGACTTTCTTTCCCATTTAATAATTCATTGGGTTGGGTCTAGACTCTGGACCTGTTTAATGCTCAAGCTCGAATGATATGCCAAAGTAGAATTGGGTCGAGTTAAATTTGTTAGCTATTTAATAAATTGGCAGGGTTCGGGTCGAGTTAAGTTTGAGTTAGATTCGAAATCTACCAGTCAACTCGAAATGACTTCCTAATATTATCATTATTCAAAAACATTTATTAATATACATAATTGAAAGCATATAAATTATTAGTAAACTTGATGCAAGAACATAAAAGATGTAATTAAATGAAAATTAAGCCATTATTAAATAAATATTTTATAATTGTCTTTTCGAGTTATTTGTTAAATTACAAAGCATGTTTATGGACATAAAAAAAGTAAGCAAATTAGTTTAAGCAAATTTATACAATAATATGAACAAGGGATAATTACATAAATACCACTCAATTCCTCTGTATTTACACATCTAACACCTAACAACAATTTTTAGATATATGCTACCTTTTTTTTTACATGAAAATGTGTATTTCAGTTTATAAAGGTTTAAATGATGATATTTTTTATGTGGAATGAAAGATTTTGGTGTTATAAGTGTGAAAGTAAAGTTTAGGTGTTATATCTGTAAGTACACAGGAATTGAGTGGTATATGTTTGTGAATGGTCATATACATAAATACTGTATAAAAGAATATAGAAATTTTCCTTTGCAACCATAGTCGTTCTATTTTATTTTTTCCCTCAAATCAACCCCTAAAACTTCTAATACAACGAACTAGCCACTATGTTCTCTTATATCTCAAGTCAATGGAAGTTAGAATTTACTTTTAATAGAGAGAGCGAGAGGAGAGGGAGGTCGGGCGATGCAAGATCCTATGACTAGCAAACCCAACCTTGGAACAAAAGGTTAAGTACTTGAGATTCTTCAAATCATGATCTCGGATTGAAGATGTTATACTTTTAACTTATTATTGGTGCAAGTCACTGTTGCTTTGGTTAAATAGGTTTGTTGCTAACTCTTTGATTTGTTCGCCTTCAATGGAAGTTAGAATTTACCTCACTCATGGGTGGCCACATTTTTTCAATGTAAATTCTATCAATTTATTTCTAAATCGGACTGATGTCAGATTTGACAGAAACGTTTTGTTTTTTGGTATGTTGCATATTTCCTTACAGATGTTTTCCTCTTTTGCTCCAAGGGAATTATTGGCTTCTATTGTTGGCTTTATTTTTCACCTTTATAGCCATGAATTTTGAACTAACCTGCCGTATTTGAGAAATGTTCATTTGATGAGAAAAGTTTCAATTCCCCCTAAGATATACTTTTTGCAATAAAATTCATGGTAAATGCTCTTTCTTGCAAGAGGCCTGTGGTCTAAACCATATATTGTGCTCGTGCAATGCCTCTATTCATCATTTTATCTTTGTCTCTCTCTATTTATGAAATTATGCTTCTTTTATTTTAAGATGTGTGGTGATTATGCTAGTGAGATGTTTAACTAAAAATGCCACTATATAATCATATATTGGTTAAGCTTAAACTAATCACAATTATTTATAACTTTGAAATACAGCTGCTTAGTTATAAAACACTTTATCATAATACCAATAAAATGGTTAATAAAGAACGTACAGAGCGTTCGATAATTTGATTTTGCAGGGAAATTTTGGGTGCTGATGGAGAAAGTTAAGTTTTACCCACGCCTTATGAAGAACTTTCATAAGGTCTTACACGGTATTCATTAAAAGAGTCTACTTGGATGGTTATAAAAGTGCAACTCAACCAGTGGAATAAATATATATGCATAACTTAATACTTAATTTAATATTACAATCATTTAGTTGGAATCCATAGTAAAGTGGTTCTGTTCTGAATCAACAATAATGTTAAGTTGATAATTAATCAGTGTTAAGACAAACATTTGATTATGATGGAGAAATAGCCCAATTTCATAGAATAACACAGCGTAAAGTGACCAAAATGCAAGTCTATCCAAGAATGAAACAATTGTACAATAAATTTTGTATCATTCTACAAAATTTGTCTTCTCTTAGTCTGCTTTGGCTTGGCACATAAAACGTCAGTTAACACAGTTTTGGAGATTAGCATAGTACTCAGTAGCGACAAAATTTGCATTATGAAGAAAAGACAATTGATCATATGTATATATATATATATATGTCTATATCTATAAATTAATGAAAGAAAATGAATGAAATTGGAGAGGGTTAACCTTGGCTTTATCAAGGCACACATCCTTCTCGACAAGATTGGAAATGGGAAGGTTCATTTCATCAGAAATGGCAGAAGATGACATCTAGCTTGGCCATATAAATGCTTACTTTTCAACAGATCGTGAATAAGAAAATTCATTCATGTTGTGATGGATCACTGCTGTGTGCAATAAACTTTATGATACGAAAATAAAAGATTAGTCTTTTAATTTCATATGAATATTTGGCAATGAAGGGTGATTTTATAAGTGTTGTTAGATTGTTTAAGCGAAAAAATTCAAAGAAAAAAAAAAGGGGGCTGACTTAATTGAAATGTCAACGCTAATACAATTCACAGGTTACAAATAACACACTTTTCCTCTAATTCGGAAAAGTACTGGTCCGTTGTAGTAGATAATCCGAATAAGGTTTCATGATGTCACACTAAATTTATGTTTAATGAAATGAATTCTTTTGGAGTTGTATCAATTCCCTTAATATCCTTTGATACATCCTCAAATATTATCATCATGCACCAATCTCAAAACATTTTGGGTAAGGAATAATTACAAGTACGAATGGATAATCCAAGCTCCGAAATCATCAAACGTATGGTCAAACTATTTGTCTCAAAATGGTGAGCCAAATGAAGTAAAAATTGATTTAATCCAAGTCCGATCAAGCCCAAAGCAAGTCGTTTAAGTGCAATTAAAGGTTTTGTATGAGCAATTAAATGATAAAATGGAATCTAAGTCTGACAAAGTTATAGTCAAATCAAATATTTCATCGAACTGAATCCAATGAGCCTAACATCACTCGATTCTGACATTATTAAGATGCTCAAATACTGAAATAACACTATTTGAACAAAGGGGTTGCTCTGAGATGTTCGATGGAGTGATTCTAATTCATGTAGTATTTACTGAGAGTATCACTTACAAAATCTATAATTAGATTCTCAGTCCTTTCGTGAAAGGGAACATAGGATTTGAACTTGGAGAAGGTTGACGGGAAATTCAAGCTCGTAAGAATTCCTGAGCTCCACTACCACCAGACTGGCCCTACTAAGCTTCACCACTGCCAAACTGTCGTCAGACCACCAGTGTCTGGTCACTGCAGTTGTTAAGCTCCACCGTCACTAGACCATAGTGTCGACCGTCGTTTTCAAGTTCCACCACCGCGAGACTGTCACCATCAAGCTCCACCATTACAAACCATTAAATATCATCGTCATCAATCTCCACCATCGTCGAACTGTTGTCTTAGAGCTACACCACCGCCTTATTGCCACTGTTAAGTATTAATACCATCAGGGCACCACCACTTGACCACAATTACTCGTCAGTCACCGCCTGGATCTTCACTGCTCTGATCGATGTACCTACCGATGCACTAACATTGCCCGATAGTCGTCGTCAAAACCACCATAGTTGTCTTTGGACTATTTTTGCCAGAACACCTACATTTCTCTGACATGTTACGCCACACCCTTATCAGAAGTCACACCACTTGTGTAATCTTGCTCCTGGCCAGTTAACGGCTAACAAAGTCTTGTGACCTACATTAGCATAGTAAATTATTTCCTTTATGCCAAGTCTCATGGTTTTTTCAATTTCGAGTTTTACACATAAAAGCTCTTGTTATATTCTCTATAAATTTCTCTTGTGTATGTGTTGGATCTTTGTACAACACTAAGATATTAATATCACTATTCTACCGCGAATTAATTAACACATAACAATTTGACATTGTCAATGAGAAATAAAGTCACGTTGGGCATGGACTTGAGATCCAGGACACCAAGCCTCTGCTTTGTTTTCCAATAGTATACATCACTTTGCTGACAGTGGATTGTCAAGAACTCTTATTCTTCCAAATTTATCAAAATAAGTGAAAGTTAAAAGATAATTTTTGAAGCTTTCACTGACGAGAGGTGCAATCTTCACTGCAGTCTCAAAAGATCGTTCTTGTTGACATCCTAGGCACAATTATGGCAATATAGTCATCTAGTATCACGTTTATGTCAACATTCTCGGCACAATTATGGTGGGCTAGTCATCCCACATTTCATTTTGATTTCAAGTCTAGAAGAACCAATTTCAGATGAGGGATAATTCTGATCACAAATTCAAGATGAAACTTATGTCATAATCTTAGCATGATAATAAGATCAACTACTAATTGGTGTTGTCTAGCTAGAAAATTCTCTATTAGCGCAACCTCATCTTACTAAAGTTTCTCCGCGACTGGATCAAGAAGCTAAGATTTTCAATATTGGACATATGCACTATCTTATACAAAATAATCAAACTCGTGTAGATAATACCTTATTGGGGCAACCAATTTAATAGCAACAACAAAAGATTATCAAATATTATTCTTGAGTGTGACTGCAACCACAATTTCAAAAAAAAAAAAAAATTGTTTATCTCGACTTACACCCCAGATTCAAGAAATACAAAACATGTTTGACACCTTATTATGGGCTTAATTGCTCTCATTAAGACTTGACTCAAACCTTCCAAAAAAAAATTGATTGTTAAACACAAGCCTCGACTAAAAGTCTAGGATATGTAAGAAAATTCTTGGTGTATCTTCGTAGTTCTCTTTTAATATAGGTTACGGTCATCAAGCAAAAACTTTGATTAACAATGAATGATAGGTCAAACACTTTTGATGGATTTAAATCCACTTTGTCCAAAACAGGTTAACGTCATCGAGCATCTCTAGCTATACATGATAGTAAGATCAACTACTAATCAGTGTTGTCTAGCTAAAAAATGCTCTATTCGAGCAACCTTATCTTACTGGAGTTTCTCCTCAACTGGATCTTGAAGCTAACGTTTACAATGTTTGACACATGTACTATTTTATACAAAATAACCAAACTTGTGTAGACAATACCCTTGCTGGGGGCAACAAATTCAATAACCTCAACAAAAATTTATCAAATATTATTATTGAGTACGACTGTTCAAAAAAAAAAAAAAAGTTCAGTTCATCACGACTTACACCCCCTGATTCAAGAAATACAAAACATATTTGACATCTTATTATGGTCTTAATTGGTCTCATTGAGACTTGACTCGACCCTTCCAAAATAAACTATGATCATTAAACAGAAGTTTCGACTAAAAGTCTAGGATATGTAAATAAATTCTTGGAGTAGTTTCATAGTACTCTTTTAAAATAGGCTATGGTCATCAAGCAGAAACTTTGATTAACAAGACAGGTCAATCGTCTTTGATGGATGTAATTCTACTTTGTCCAAAACAGGTTAACATCATCAAGCATCACTAGCTAAACAACCCAGGACGAGTCTTACATTACAAATGAATTTAATTTGACTTTATCCATAATAGGTTAACGTCGTCATGCAAAGCCTCAGAAGATAAGCTGCATATTAATATAGGAGTCTCAAAAAGGCATCAACAACCTAAAAACAAAAATAACTTCAAGTAAGCTAAAAGGAGTCCCACAAGTGTGCACAAATGAGCTCACATACACGTGTGCCGATGCTCGCGTGGCATTTCACAAAATTATGTGAGTTGTGTGTACTGCAGATGAGCATTCGAGCCCGAGTCAACCCTCTTTGGCCCCACAAGTAATCAACTATGACTTGACTTGACCCACCTCTAACCCATGTAATTGCCCGTTGTCTCGTGATCTTAGCTCGACCTGACTCGGTTCAAGCCCGTCGTCTCACACCCACTCCACTTGACCTCATTTCATCCTTAGGACATCAAGTCTATGAGAACCAGTTTTAGACTGACGGCAACTTTCACTACAACTTTGAATAGCCACTCATGTCAACATCTTAAACATGACCACAATTTAACAAGTTCTTGGCATGCAAGACAATATTATTAATTATCTACAAATAGTCCCTAGCTGGACTTCTACTCCCAAGACGAGGATGAGAATTGACATCAAAAGGGCAGTAACAATTTAAATACATACCACCTTTACCTTTGATTCGGGATCCAGGTGACAACCATCCTTTCCTAATCAAGGTATAATCAATCTTAGGGGAATTCAATTTGACTTTTTCCATACAAGTTAAAGTCACCGAGTTACAGTTTGAAAAACAACTTTTGATAGACCAAAAATTCTTGATAGAATTTCTTTGATTTCTTTCACACATGCTAATGCTATAACAGTCATCCTCATATTGGTCAACCATCTTTGGTAAATTTTCTTACATCACTTTGAGCGACGATGATTATGAGATTAGAGTTGAGAAAGAGTAATTAAATGAGTGTTATTTGGAGGCTGTAAATGGGTGAATAAGAATATCTTAGTCGAACAATGAAGGTCAGACATTTGTAGTCGGCCGTTGGTTGAGCAATCGTAGACCAGTGACAAAAGTTGAGTGATGATGGTGGAGCAAACAAAGAGAGACAATAGAGGTAAGGCTATTGTAGCAAAGCATCGGTTAAGTAATTTGTTTGTATTTACGCATGGGATATATAGTCGTTAGCTTTTTATTATGAATATGTCCTTGGACCTGTTTCCACATTGAACTTTATGAGAGAAATTTGGGCTCCAACCTTACAGTGCATGCATTGAAACTGTCTTACCGTTCCTTTAGCTGAGGAAGCATTTATATTATTTGAGTTTCTTTTTTTTTTGTAGAATTTCAAATATAATTTATAATTATTGTTATAAAAATGGTTTTAAAAATTAGACCGGATAGGCAGGTTTGACCGTAGTTATTCAACCGGTCCAGTCCAAGTTTAAAACCGCTCTGCAAAGAATCGGTATTAAACCGATCAGAACCAGGGTTGGACCGGATAAGCTGTCCTATTTTTAAGGAATCGAATGGTTCAAATATTATTCAATTTTAATATTTTGATTTTGACTAAATGGAAAAATCAGATATTAAGATTAACAAAAAGATAAAAATATTATTATTTAAAATTTTTTATTTAGAAAATCATTTAAAATATTCATGAGTATTGTCTTAAATTAAAATATTATTTGTTGAATCAATAAAAATTATATTAATATATCATTATTCAATTATCTAAATTATATTAAAATAATTAAAATATTTATTACATCACCCGGTTCAACTTGATTGAACCATTAAATTTTGAGCATTTACTTCTTCTATAACAACTTATACAGAAGCCTGGACAATATATTGTGCTCCTGCAATGCCACTATGATATTCTCTATTTTTTATTTGAATACAGGAGAGAGTTTGCAAAAGGTTCGAGCAAGACTCATCAGAGAGGAGGGCGGAGGGATGTTGTTCTTATTCATCATTTTACCTTCATCTTTGCCTTGCTTCTATCCATAAAATTCTGCTTCCTTTATTTTAAGATGTGTAGTGACCGTGCTAATGAAATGTTCAACAAAAAATGCAACTGCATAATCATATTTATTGTCTAAATATATTGGTTAAGATTAAACTAATCACAATTATTTATTTATAACTTTGAAATATAACTTTGAAATACAGCTGCTTAGTTATAAATCACTTTATCATAATACCAAATCATGGGCAGATGAAATAACTTTCATTAGGTTTTATATTGTATTCATTAAAAGAGTTGTGCTCTTGATAATTGGATAATTATGTCAGTGCAACTCAACTAGTGGAATAAACAAATATGCATAACTTAATACTTAATTTAATATTACAATCCTTAATTTAATATTACAAATCCTTTATCTACAGCATAACTTAATACTTAACTTAAATACAGCTGCTTAGTTTCTGCAGTTTTCTGACTCATATTATCCACTGATGAATATAGATTATTGATGCAACCTCCTAGCTTTGATATGTTATTAGAAAGAAGTCTAGGCACAGAACCGAGTGGAAATGTGAGAAAGCTCAAAAGTTGATTGACAAAATCTGTCCCAACATCGGCATATATAACACTGTTGGTTTCTCTGTCAAGATGAGATTTAAGGTAATTTCACTGTCTTCTTCATTCACGTTCAACTCCTGTTTAATCGCTTAAGTGCAATTTACACCTGCTTGCGTACAGGGATCGGGGAAGCAAACCTCCGTCAATGTACTCTTGGATACTAAACAAGCATCAGGGAAGCAAATCTCTGTCAATGGATTCTTGGATACTAATAGCTTTCTCAACAAGTTCAGTGTACTAAAAATAAAAGGAAAACAGCATTTTAACTTTAAATTTTCAACGTTTGAGGGTTAAACGCATTTTTTCCTCAAGTCTTCAAAGTAGATCTTACCTCTTCTGTGCCGAAATGTATTAACTTCTTCTCCATTATACTTGAATCTGTAATTTGCAATTCCTTAAAAAGTGAGCAGCCCCCCTTCAAAGAAGCAGGTATCACCCGTAGATTATCAGTTATCAAAAAATTTACTCTTTCGTTAACAAAGATTCCTCCACATTCTGATATCTTATTCATGTGGAAACAACATTTATTCATAAGTTTGCCACAGCGGTGGCATCGACATGTTCTTTCTTGCTGGAAAACTGTTTGACTTACTGATTGAATTAAGGATAAAGTTTCTTCACAGTAGTAGGACATCCTTGGATTACCAGCAAATATATTTTTAACCTTTAGGTCCTCACAAGTTAATGCTGCCGCACTTCGCGGATTGAGAAGCATTTTCTTGCATGCATCGGTCTGGAAGTGCTTGATGTCCAACTGCTCAACGCTCTGGCACAAACTATCTAGAGATCCCCACCCAGATTGTTTACCCAAAAGTCGAACAATGCTTCCAAGTGGAAGAGTTAGAAAGCTAAATAAAACATCGACGAAATCACTTCCAGCTTCGGCACATACAACACGCTTCTCTTCTCTATCAATCAAAAATGTGACCGTTACCTTGGACATGGTGTACCGCGAGATCTGTAATGCAGATAAAGCACCTTTGCCTTTCAATATATAACTGTGTAGAAGACTAGCGCCGTTGGCTGGGGAATCCAAAGAGTGTGTTCATTAATTACCGGACACTGGATAGTCACCTCTGGCGTGTGCTTGTCCATTGGAGCTTTGGAATAGGAATATTGGAATAGGAACGGGAACCGTCTTTACAAGCATTCAATGATGAAAACATTGAATTTTCATCATGAAGATAGTGAAAGTTTCTTAAAACTTAAAAGAGGTTCATAAGCATTTTCTTCAAGAATTTTGTCTTTACAATCCTATAAGCCCAATCGACACTCAGTAATTTATGAATTATAGTCTGCTCCTGAATCTGAAGGGTAGCTTTCACAGAAATGAGATCTTGCTTGGCCATATAAATGCTTACTTTTCAACAGATCGTGAATAAGAAAAATCATTAATGTTGCGATGGATAAGTGTTGCATGCAATAAAATTTCTTTGTATTTACATTCTTTGCATTACATAAAATTTAAGTGATTTCTTTGTATTTACGCATTGGAATTATAGTCGTTAACTTTTTATTATGAATATGTCCTTAGACCTGTTTCCACGTTGGACTTAACTACATCAGAGAATTTTGGAGCAACCGTACACTGAATGCATTGAAATTGTTTCCGTTTGTTCAACTGAGGAAGCATTTATATTATTTGACAAAAAGAATTTATAGAATTTCAAATTTAATGTATAATTATTGTTATAACCATGGTTTTCAAAATTAGATCGGACCGGCAGGTTTGACGGTAGTCATTCAGCTTGTGCAGTCCAAACTTAAAACTTCTTCTACGTAGAACCGGTATTGAACTAATCAGAACCAGGGTTTAACCGAATAACCATTACCATTTTTAAGAATCTGAACAGTTCAAATATTATGCAATTTTAACATTTTGATTTTGACCGGATGGAAAAATCAAATATTAAAATTAACAAAAAGATAAAATATTATTATTTAAAATTTTTTATTTAGAATATTATTCAAAATATTCATAAATATTGTCTTAGATTAATATATTATTTGTTGAATCAATAAAAATGATATTAAAATATCATTATTCGATTATCTAAATTATATTAAAATAATTAAAATATTTATTATATCACTCAATTCAGTTCGGTTGAACCATTGAACTTTGAGCGTTTATTTGGCATATCTCAACCTTGATTATAACAACTAATAAAGAAGTCGAATGAAAATTGTAAATCATTGTTTTCTCCTATTGCAGACGTCCATATTTCTAGTACACATAATAGAAAGCCACCATCGAAACTGCTCCTAAAACTTTGTACAATCTAATTCCATTGCTAAAAAAAAGAAAAATAAAATATTTTCAAGAAATAGACCCTAACAAAAGATAAATATATTTCCATAAAAGCCATAAATTAATTTTTCTCTATGTATGGGTGATTGGATGACACCATGGTCCATGTATAAGATAAGTGTAAGGTTTCTGAGGTTGTGTTTCTCTGATTGGATGACACCATGGTCCATAAAAGCGAATTCATTGACATCTTGTTTAGTTTTTTTACTCTATCGTTATGAAGCATTATTGTTCGGCTTTTGCGCAAGTGGTCAGGGTTGGGATCTCTCAACTCTTTCTACGAGAGCGTATGTATGTATGTAGGTGCATACATATATGCATAAATGAACTATAAACATACAGTGAAAGATGCAAATAAAAATAGCAGAATATTATCTCTTTTGATCAAGGGTGTGTTTGGGGCAGCTTATCAGCTGCGGCCGCGCTTTCAAAACGCCACCTAAGCGTTTGGATGTAGTGTTCGGGCAGCTTATGTGCGAACGGCGATTTTATCTTACATTGGGTCGAGCCCTGCAGCCCGCGTTCGGGAAACATTTTGCTGGGGTTGCCCTCGTCCCGTGGAGAGAGAAGAGTCCCTCCTCGTCACAGGCCGAAGCATCCCTCATCATCGCAGGCCGAAGCATCCCTCATCGTCGCAGGCCAAAGTCATAACTCCTCCCCTCCTAGTTTCGCCCAAAACCGTCGGCTTCGTGAAAGAAACCATGCAATACATACGCGATTAGAGCTAGTAGCGAAGGCCACGATGGGATCGCGACATACAAAACCAGTGATACTCCCTTCTTTCTCATCCTTCCACTCCACTCCTACCAGAAACCATTCGCTTCACAGGCTGGTTCTAGCTCTATTTGTCACAGCTTTGATTGATAGAGATGGGTATTCCCTCTGATCCGATGGATGTTAGGGCCAAGCAAGAGATCTCCTTTCATGGCGGCAACTTCTCCCAATGAGCCCAGGATTGTAGATAGCAAGGGATCTCCAACTCAAGGTAACATTCTCGTTAAACCACTTTTTATAAGAATTTGTCGTCTTCTTAGATTTTAGAATTGATTGTGCGTTTCTGTCTAATAATCTTGATTTGGAAGATAAGGTTTCAGCCGAAAATTTGGGCGATCTTAGAGATCGCTGCAATGTTAAAGACTCCTTCAGGCTATTCGTCCTTAATTTCTTCTGTTATTATTTGTTTTTCTCCATAATTCTTGCTAAGTTCATTTGGCATGTTTGGCATAAATCTCTTTTGTGTTTTCTTCTTAAGCTAATTTAGTAAATTCGGATTTACGTCATAAAATAAGCAGAATGAGAAAAAAAATGGATTCAATGTAACGTCGGATTTATCTAACACATTTATAGCATTTGTTGAACTTATGCTAAATTAATACGTAAATCCTATTAAAAGTATCGTAAATATGGGACTTAAGGCAAAACTGTGAGGAAATTGAATTTACTAAATCCAAGATTTAAAAGTTTAGGTGTTGGATATTTATGTAGATGTAGTAAGTATGTAATAATGTAAATCTTCTATTTTTAGGTGCATGCATAAATATTTACAAATTTGACTTTTTAGGTCTTTAACTTGTTTTTTTTTGTACTCTTTTTAATTCATTTTTTATTCTCAAGTATCAAATAAATTGTTATGACAATTATGTTGCAAACAACATTACTGCACAGAGCAGAATAGTTATTTATCAGAATCAGTTGCAAATCAGTTGTTTTCCAAAAGCACAAACCAAATAACCAATCAGTTTATCTGGATCAGCTGTTGATCAGGAGCTTATCAGGATAAGTTAGATAAGCTGCAGCTGCCCCAAACAGATTCTAAGTGTCTTCAAGATCAAACTTTGATGCATTGTAAAACCAAATTGATTTTTTCTGATGCGTGGTGGCTGCCTAGCTGGGTTGAGAGTCACTACCGAAAATCCTACATTTATGTACACTTGAATAACATAGAATTTGGCAGTAAAATATTATGTTTTTAAATAATTGAAAATTAAGCAACAATTATATTTGATTTTAAGCATAGAATGAATAAATCAACAATCAAAATTTCAACAAAAGAAAAAAAAAATCTAACACATTTTTCATTTCTCCTCCATCTTCTCACTTATTAGCCCAGCAGTGGCTTCAATCTCCACTCTGTATTTCTCTGTATTTCTCTACTCACCATCGATGGAGGGCTGTCTCATGTATTCCATTTTTAGTAACCCATACATCCACAACTATTGGCTTCACATCCAAAGAATTGAAATGACTCATACTTGTTGTTTTCTTTCTACTGTATTGAAGGCAATTTTGTTACTCGCTACTTCAAAGAAAAACAAAGGCAACTAAACATGAATAACAAGAGGAATTTAATTTAGTGCAAGAAAAAGGAGAAAGCAACCGAAAGAGTTCCTATAAAAATCGTAGCTTTAAAAATGGTATGTTATTCCCATTTTAACTTGCAATCTAATAAAAAATTCTATAAAACTTTGCTATATTTTGATCCAATGTGAGCCCTCTCTAACCAACCCAATAAATCAGTTAAGAAAATTTTAGCTTGGGATTGTTAGATTGAAAACCAAATATTCATAGCCCAATCATGAGTGATACCCCCATATACGCTGTTCAAAGGTGCAGCAACATCACAAAACAAAACTTTGAAATAGCGAACAAATAAAGCATACTAAGAAATAGCGAACAAATAAAGCATACTAAGTAAATAATATCATGTCAGATTTAAGAAAAAAAAAGAAATACTTATCTCATTATTCTCAAGAAATACAGAGGGAAGAGCATAGAGGAAATGCCTTATTCAACAGATTTGTCTTTATGGAAGACGGCCCTTCCTAAGAATCGAGAGGGAGTACTCGGCGGTATCAATAAGGTCAGCAATGTTGTGAAGGGATCGCTCCTCGCATCCAAATATAAAGATGGTGCGGACCTCAGCTTTCTTCGAGAGGCGAGAGGAGTAAGTGAGTGGGAGATGAGGGGAATTGAGAGATCTAAGAATTTGACGATATAAGGATAACACCTTTCCTCTGTTCCTCGCCAGGTCTTCCGCAGTTGCCCAGAGTAATCCATTCGCCATTCCTTTTATTAAAAATGAAGACACAGAAAATGTTACCGAGGTTGTAAGCCATAAGGTTAAAAAAAATGAGAGAGGTGACCTCACTTACTCTTGGATGTAGGGAATAGAGTTGCGCAACTGAAAGAGAAAGAGAGTGGCGAGTAATTGCTAGGAGTTTCGCCGAGGAGGGTTATGAGCGACGGGACAGATGGAGATTCTCCTCCTTCCAAATGGAGTTCCCGATCTTTTCCGCCTGCCGCAGCCACTCAGCTTCTACTGCTTCGCAGTTCACCTTTTGCGGCGAACCAGAAGGTGAAAATAGACCTAGGGGCTGTTTTAGCAGCCGGTTTTAAGCAAACGATTTACGCAGGATTTAGGCTAAATCTTGCCAAACGGCAAAAAAAAATGTCTATCTAAATCCTGAGCTCCTGTAAATCCCAAACTGTCGCCGATTCGCGATAAATCCTGTGAATCGGCAGATTTATCAAATCCTAAACGAATGAAGAGGAAGAATGGCGCGAACAGGCTTACCTTCCTCGATGGATCCTGGTAGGGGTGGAGCGGAAGGAAGAGAAAATTGAAAGTTTCGGTGGTCTCTGTAAGCTGTGATCCCGTCGTTGCCTTTCCAGCTGGGGCGATCGCGAAGGTTCGTTAAGAACTCGATGGTTTTGGGCGACACCGGGAGGAGGAATTATTGCTTGCCAACACCGGGTCCGACCCTTGTGATCCGGTCAGGATTATTTATGTTTTTTTAAAAAAATATAAAAAAATTTAGGTGGGGCCCACTAAAAATATATTGGGACCGTAGATCAGGTGATTTACCGTCCGGTGTCCGATCAGTATGGAATAATTTTTCCACCGGAAGGAGGGAGGGGGGTGCGTTATGCGATTATGCCAATTGTTTTTTTTGTTTATTATTATTATTTTATTCTAAAAATTATATTTTAATTTCTAAATTGACAAGGAGTGGCCCGACCTCAACCCGAACCATCCAAAAAAAGGCAAATACTAGACACGGAGATCTAGACTCTTGGTATTTGAGATTCATTTGATGTTTTATATTCTGAGATTGGTATCAAGCTCTATATATGATTTGTTGTTCGGTATTTTTTATCCCCCAAGATTCCTTTGTTGTACTAAGATTAGATTTTCGCATTTTGTTCGTTTTTTTGTTTAGTTCCTTTATTTTTGTTTGACAACATTGTCTCATTCTAGGGCTCCACATATCTGATTGTCTCCTAGCTTAACGACGAATAAAAGATTGAGAATCCTGTAGCAATCAAAATACAGCATATGACGATTGTGTGTGATCAAATAGTTGTCTTTTTAGTAAGTAAATCCGATGATATGCTTGCAAATATGAAATAATTCTTGTTTTTCTTTTCTAATAGTTGTATTTTTTTGTTTCCTAACTGAAGATTTTTTTTTTTTTTTGGGTGGATGCACCTAAAATGAAAATGCAACATATTGCATTGATTGTATTGATTTATCTCAACATGACTGATACAACACAGTTGTATTGAAGGAATGCAGCAATGTCTGAATTGGTAAAAATTCGAGGAAAAAAATTGGTTGAGTTTACTATTGTACATCCATGTATATTAGTTGTACTGAGGGAACTCAGTACAATTGATACAACACGGTTATGCTGAAGTTAGACAACAATGTTGAGGAAGGATTGGAGAAGTATCTTGTGATTGAGGAGATATAGTGGGTTGAGGGGAAATGATTGTTGCAGTTGGACGTAATAGGGAAGGGGGTTAGGATTGAGTGTCGGGTTGGGAAGAAATGGTTGAAAGTTGAATATTTTTTAAAGGTAAGTGTGTTTTATTGAATGTGAAAAGTTTAGAGATGATGATTCGTTGTTGCTGAATGTCAAAACACAGGTAACCTTTGTGATGGCTATTGTAACCCAAAAAGACACATAATGGAGCATTAGAGGCAAATTTGTGATGCGTGGATGTTTGGTGTCAAGGGAAACATGAGCAACCAAAGGTTCTCAAGTTATGGTGTTCAGGAGTAGTATTGTTGAGAAGCTAAAAAGGAGATATATTATTTGTTGTTGGGGAGGGCAGACGGTTTGTGAGAAAAATGGTTGTTTAAACAACACAATCCAAAATTTTGTGGGTAACTATGTAGTGTTCAGAAATGTTCTAGTTGTTTCAATAATATGGTGATTTTTACGCTTTTCCACTCTGTTTTCTTCAAGAGTGTAAGGGCAACTAATTTGATGATGTATTCGATGTTGTTGTAAGTAACTTTGCAATTGATTTGTTTTGTGTTCAGTGCCTCGTTAGTTCTTAAATTTTTAATATTACAGCTGTACTTATTGGTTAATTGTTTGTGCAGGTTAATAAAACAAGTGAAAACTTCAAATTTTACATATAAAGGAAAAGACCAACAATATCTAGAATAAGCGTCTATAAATGTGACAAAATAGAGATAGCCATCAGTAGATGGTTGAGAATATGCCCCCCACACATCAGACTAAAGCAATTTTAGTAAAGCATACTTAGTATTACTAGTTGAAAAGGGTTGTTTTGTGGCATTTGTTTTGTAATTAAGTATTACTTATATCACTGTTTGTAGAAATTTTAAGCTTTGTCTGTTGTTTACTGATGATACGAAGCACCTTAGAATTTGGATGACCGAGCCTATTGTGGCAAGTTGAGGAAGAAATGGTGGCTGTAAAGCTTTTATTGCATATAAACCTTGATTAAGACTACCACTGAGAAGAGGTGTCCTGATTTTGTGATCCTAAATCAAAAAACCATTAGCATTGAAAGTAATCAAACATTGATTATCTTCTACAAATTTTGATACAGAGAGTAAACTACGGGAAATATGTGGCACTCTTAAGATTTTAGTCAAGATTAACTTATGCTCTAGTATTGACACGAGCCCATTTCCTATATGAGAAATGTTGGTAGCCTGACCATTGTCAATCATTACTTATTCAGAACAATTGTAAATAGTTAGATTGTAAATATTGTCTAGATGAGGAGTCATACGTGTTGTGGCTCTTGTATTAAGAACCCAATCTTGATTCTTGTTTGTAGTGGTAAAATTGAAAGAAGAAGTGGTACTGCCTGTTGTTAGCCTGTAGTGATGCCAACATTGGTCAGCCGAATATCCATTCTTATGACATATTTGACATATGATGGTGGAACTGCTGTTAGACATAGCTGGTTTTGTGGATTGTTGAGAATTCTACGAGGAGGGGAGGGGGGGGCTATTCGTC
>NW_018164644.1:2168766-2180807 GCF_001263595.1 Phalaenopsis equestris | reverse complement strand
GGGGGAAGAATCTGGTTTTATTTTTTTAAAGAGACTAGTGTGGTGGTATGGATGGCTTTAAGGGCTTTGATGGATATATTAATTTTCTCACTACAAAGTAAGGAATAAAAAATTTCGAGGCTTAAAGGAGTTAATTGGGTTCAAAAGGCAACTTTGAAAGTTCATAGAATTGGGGTAAACCATTCATAGTATAAATGATGATATACTCATTATCAATCGTTAAGCATGTCGCGGCTATGTTATTAACAGTAATTATGGTGGAACTGAAGTATTTGGTCATGGTTTGTGTGCCCGAATGAACATTGTGTAATTCATGTTTTAGCTGACATAAGGAAGGACAGAGGGTGATATAATGGAGAATAAGCTAGCGACAAGATTTTGATCTATTAATCTCCAAAAGGTATAATCAAGGTTGTGAGTGATAACCCTAATGAAATCTTCATGTTCTTTTGGGGGAGGAAGAATAGTGGGGTCAAAAAATGGTCCAAAGCCATTTGCAAGTAAAAGTTGTTAACCTGAACTTTCCATACAACATAGTTTTCGAAAATAAGGGGATTTTTGGCCATGCTTTTGTGTTCTACATCAAAAATCTGAGAGATGGTGGAATATGAGTGTCCTTCATTTTGTTGAGGGTTTCTTGAGAGGAGATGGTGAAGTGAGGGGAGACTGAAGAAGAGGTATCCATGAGATCTTGAAGCCTACAGGAAGTCACTGCTCCGATACCATGATATAACAGATAAAGCGAGGAAATGAAGAAGAGGAGAAAACATAACAGCAAAGTTATTTTATTATCTCAACATTACTCTGTTACATACATTATAATATATAGAATACATTTGTGGCACACTTGTAAATAATTCTAAGGTTAACTTAAATATTTTACATATCAATACATTTGATATAAATACACATATATGACTCATTGTTAATCCTAACTTAATTGTATTGCAGCCAAGGCATTAGAAGGAGGAAACAAGGAGTGAAGGACTTGCGGAAGCCTCTGATCCAGTAAAGCCATGAGATATCCTTCAACGAAAGTAGCTAAGTCCTTTTAATACATAATTAAATAAAATGTATTTTAAAAAATAGTTGGGTAATATACGAGCCAACATCTACATAATATATATTTGAAAGAAACGAGAAATTATTGAAAATGAATAAATAAATTGGATTGAGTTATAATTATATCCTAGTGTCATAAACAAACTTTCATAACTAAATTTAATATATGGGATCGACAATATTTTGATAATTAATCACAATTTTAAAACAATCGTTTGATCATGATGGAGAAATAGCTCAGTGTCTTGAATAACTATACTCACAATAAATACAATCACTTGCCATATGATATCCAATAATGAAACATTTATGCTGCAAACTTCACAGGAATTGTCTTTTTCAGCTCTGCACTAGCTTAGAACGGAAAACATCACTTAATACAGTTTTGGAAATTAGCATAGTACTCAGCAGCGACAGAACCTACAATTTGAAAAAAAAATACTCAATCACAAATATCAAATTAAAAAAATAAATAATAAGTCACATAAATGCAACAAAAGAGAATTGAGATGATTTACCTTGGCTTTACCAATGTAGACATCTTTCTCAACAAGATCAGAAATGGGTAAATCCTTTGTATAATTTTTAATTGCTGAGATGAAGGATAGAGGAGAAATGTGAAGGTTATCTGAAACCATAAACCTTCTAGAGTCGGCCACAAAAGCTCCCCCACTATGCGCACTTAGCTTCCCTGACTTGGGATTCTGCTCTAAGATTTGTGATTGTCTTACACCATGCTTGCATGGAGCAGGTACACAAGGTTTGTGCTTATTATCAGAGTAACACTTTGGACAACCCCCCGACACGAGTAACTTTTTCGATGTAGTTTCCTCCAACTTCAATATTTGTCTGTCAAAACTATGAAAGGTGGCGAGTTTTGGATTCAGCAACATGTTTTTGTGTGTTTTTGATTTGAAGCACTCTAAGTCCATAATCTCTGCCGATGAATACAGATTGCTTATGCAGCCGCCTAATATTGATATATTATCAGAAATAAGTTTAAGCACAGAGCCGAGTGGAAAGGTTAGAAAGCTGAGCAGCTGATTGACAAAATCCTCCCCGACTTCGGCGCATACAACACTGTTGTTTTTCTTGTTTATTATGAGCTTTAAAGCAATTGCACCTACTGTTTTGTCGTCACTCGTCTCTTCTTTAACCATCAAAGAGCAATCTACATCTGCTGCCACAGTAGCATCAGCAAAACAAACCTCTGTCAATGGATTTTTGGACACTAATGATCTCCTTAGCAAGTTCAGCATCTGAAAAATTTAAATCAAACAACATTATAACCTCGAACTTTCAGTTTTTGTAATAAAATATTCATCAATGGCTTAATTACCTCATCTGTGCCGAAATCAATTACCCTCTCCTCTAAGCTACGCACATCATTAATTGGCCATTCTTCAAGAAGAGAGTAGCCCCTCATCAAAGAAGTCGGCATCACCCGCAAATCATCACTTATCATGAAGCTTGTTTTGTCATCAACAAAGATTCCCCCATCGCCAAAAGTTTCTTTTAACCATACCCAACTGTTAGTTATCAGTTTACCACAATAGATGCATCGACAATTTTTCACGTAAGTATAATAACATGTTGGATGAGCCAAGCAATCACTTTCATTGCAAATGTAGAAACTCCTTGGATTCGCGTTATGAATGTTTTTAATCTTCAAGTCTTCGCATATTATTGCTGTCGGGCTTCGAGGATTGAGAAGCATTTCTTTGCATGCCTCGGTCTGCAGGATTTTGACATCAAGTTGCTCTACAGCATCGTAGAGAACATCGAGAGATCCAAGTCCGGACTGCTTGGCCATAAGTCGAACAATGCTTCCGAGCGGCAAAGTGAGGAAGCTGAAGAGGACGTCAATGAAATCGCTTCGAGCTTCAGCACACACAATTCTCTTCTGGTCTTTATTAGATAGAAATCTTGCAGATATCTTAGACATGGCGTACAGGGAAGGGTGGCTTGTGTTGTAGCTTGATTGAACGGATTTGCTTCCTTATACTTGTGAATGGGGCTGAAGTTTAGTTCCGTTTCGACGTGTATAAAAAATTTTGTTTGGCGAACGTTCCAAAAATTGTTTCGCAAGTCCTGTAGTTTTTCACGATTTTAGAACGTACTAGTGTTTGTTCTTAAGAAGACAAATACGATGCAAAATTTTAATGAATTTAAAGCTCACTTTTTTGTTCATTTTAGCTGAATTTGGAGGAAATTAAATATTTGTTATGAAGAAGTAAAATACAATAAAAAGCTTAAATGAATTTGAAGTTCCCTCGTTAGTCCATTCCCACCAATTTGATCGAATCGGAATTACGCTATAAAATATATTGGCAAACTGTCTATCGTGGCCGCCTTTCATCACCTGTGCTGTCGACCACCTACCACCAACTCCAGCCACCGGCCGTTGCTGCCCGCCGCCGCCCCCCTATGCTCATCTTATGTCGTTAAGACGAGAGATGGTGAGAGAGGCAAGAAATAAAAAAGAGATGATAGGAAGAAGAAACCTGCGGCCGGCCAGGAGCCTTCTTCGCTTCCTCTGTTATCTGACCGGAGTGAATAATAATTAGAGAGCGAAGAAAGCCAGCTCAAGACCGGACGGATAGGATGCATGCATATATATATATCTCCCTTTCCCAACTCTTTACCATTCTATTTTTCTTGCTTTCTTCTCAGTGCCGAGATCCCCTGCCAAGAAATGGGATGAGAATCGCATTCCATGCTGCGGCAGGATGCAGAGGTTATGTGGTGCTTTGCCGCCCGTGCGTGCAACAGGATGCAGAGGTTATGTGGTGCTTTGCCGCCCGTGCGGGCAAAAGATAATAATAATCAAAACTTTTATACTTAGCTGTCTCATCTAAATTTCAATAATTACAAATATTATATATAAAATGTAACGCTAAGTAAATCCATGAGAATTGGGTGCTATGTATGCAATTTTCCCTATTAACAATTTCTAAACTATGTGGATAGCTTTGTTTGGGTGACTTAAACTTGTGCCTCCTAACCACTCTTCTTAATATCGAGGGTTTCGGGCTAGCATCTTGGAGGTGGAGATGGTTGTTGAGTACATGACTTGCATATAAATGACGGTTGATGTGCGTTTAACAAAAAAATCACTGGTCAGGCGCGAATCTGAATGCATTTTGGAAAGGGCTAATTTTTTAAGTTAATAAAAGAATCACAAGAACTCAAATTTTAACAAATTTAATATAAAAGATTGAATGGTTTCATATGACAAACTCAATAATGTCACAAGTGATTCTATTCTAGTTCAAATGTATCCAAATCAAACATTTAAAATATAATTAAAAATTTTAGAACACCAGATCAAGGACCGAATGATCTCCAAATATAGCAAGTTTATAGTCAAATTGAGCTTCTCAAATTGACAAATTTAATGAGTCCATAATGACTTAATTTTGACATCAATAAGAAACTCGTATATTAAAAAAAATCACTATACAGTCAAGGTAATTACTCTGATTTATCTGATACAATGATCTAGATTCAAGTGATATTTATATATGAAGAATGTCACTCCTAAAATCTATTAATAGACCCCCTCTCGTTTCGTAAGGGAGGAGGGAGCCTAAACTTGAAAGAGAAGACTTAAGGGAGCTTTAAGGCCTAAAGGATTCCAAAGCCCCAACCATTCACAAGCATTAGACTTTCACCGACAGTCTCTAACGCCATAAACATACTCCCACTCTTTTCATAAGGGTGGGGAGGAGGCTAGGAAACCAGGATTGAAAAAGAAGACTTCATGATGCTTCGAGGCTCTGAGGTTTCCAGAGCTCTAACCTTTTATCTGCCTCAACCTTTCATCGCTTGAACGCTGCTACTATCAGAATATTATTGCTCAATTGTTGTCATTATCAGACTTTCGTCGTTGAACCACTAATGTTGTTGGATCATCATTGTGTCGATGACGATGCCGTTAGTAGAACACTATCGCCATTAGATTTTCGTCACCACTATCATTGTAGTGCCATCAAAGATGTCAAATTATCGCCACGCATCTATTGCCTCCATCATCAACCCCCCATTACCATCAAATTTTTACTACCACAACAACTATAGCTACCCGACCACTGCTATCGCTACTGCTCCAATTTTATTAAATTTGTAACTAAACTAAATATCTCAACATCATAAATTGAACAACGCTAAAAGTGATTCGATTCGAGTCCTATCAAGCCAAAATCAAGCATATGCAGTATAATTGCAAGCTTCAATAAATTTAAAGGTTGAACAATCTTTGAATTTGACATACTTACATTAGCCTTTTTATCTATATTAAAGGCTGTAGGACTTACACCCCTTCGTGATATTATCATTAGTGACATGCATGCTAGAACAACCACATGAGTTGCTATGAAATCAATCAAACCCATAATTTGAGTTATTTTGAACCTTAAAAATAAAAAGATATATATATATATGAGAAACCAATACTTAACTATTTATGATAATTATTTTGAGTTTTTAGGGTTTGAGTGAGTGTGCATGTGTGTGATATCATATCATATCATATAACGTGTTTTATATTACGGGTGTTACGATGGAATGCTCGTGAGAAATCCCATAAAGAACATCCTTTCAAAATTAAAGAGAAAAGTTGTGAAGAAAGTTCTTGCACATTCAAGAAGAAAAGAAACACAAGTGTTTATCATTCATCCGATTTTGAGATCAAATTTTAGATTGGCAATAAATTCAGTCGCTACTAATGTATTCCCACAACTTTTGCAGAAGGCATTTCAAAGAAAATTTGTTCTATTTTGGCTTAGAGTTGGTGCCTTGCCCACAATATGTACAAAGAAAGGTTATACCCATGAAAAAGATTTATGTAAAAATTATATGAGTAAAATTAGTTTCTTAGTGCAGGTTGTGCAGAAATTTTAAATATGATGAGCCCATATGCAAAGATGTAGGCAATGGTCAAACGAAGTAAGAAAACAATCCACTTTATTTTCTAGCTAAATTTTAAAATCAAATTTATAATTAAGCTTCAATTTACAATTAGCAAGATAGTCATGTGATTGAACACCCCGACCGACCAACACGTACTCCAGAGGCATCAATGTCAGTCGACCAGACGCCTCTGTTGGTTGACTTCAAGCTAGCAGAGCAACAAATTACCACCAATTTCGAACTTCAAATTGTAATACAAATATGACATAAAATCTATACAATCAGTTAAAACCTTCAGGACATTAAGAACACTTTCCATAAACATTCACTTCTTTTCTGTAATTGAACAAACTGTTTTCCCAGACCTAATGTGGGATGAACCTCGCGTAGGTCGACCGCTCGTTATCAGTTGTATGGTTGTGTTTACAAAGAACAAAACATCATAGTAATCCAATCCATCAAACATCTTAAACTTGACTACTGCAATACGAGCAATATTCTAACAAATCAAAACAATCCAATCTCCCAATCAACGTTTAAAAAATAAAATCATTTATATATTTCAATACATCAATTTTATTTGTCTTATACACGTTGACTTTGGACCGAGTTTCAATTTTCTCCACGGGTAAAACGGTATACTGAAAATAAGCAGCTAAGAGTATCATCTATTTTCACTTTAATTTTCCTCATCTTTACAACTTAAGACACCAGAAAATCAGCGAGCAAATCAAGCAACAGCTTGTCCGTCGGCCTCAACACCTCTACTCCTCGCTCGGCCGCGCTTTTTCCCCCGGTGCCGGCGGAGAATCATCTCCGGCTGGACCTTTACATCACCGGACTTCCAATACCTACTCCTCTCCGACTCCATAACGTCACACTCCGGCAAAGGAATGGGATATCTCTGCTCATCATAACAGCAGCTGTAAGTCATGTGTCTCTGCCGGAACAAAACCATGGCCTTGCGCTTCTCTGGCGACAACGAGGAGTAATCAGCGGCGTCTGTCTGGCTCTCAAACTCCCCGCACTGTTCGGAAGCCGGAAGCTGTTGGATGGGGTCCATGCGGCAGCCATGGAGGACCAGCTCTTTGAATTCTGTGACGAAAGGCTCGTATCTGTAATCCACCTTATATTTCCCGCCGGAAGTCGCCCAGGTGGAGCCGTCCCATATGGTGGCGTATATCGACATGGGTTTTGATGGGAAGTCGCCACCCATCGCCTCGCTCCTCACCACTTCTCTGATTGGAGTCTCGTCGATATAGAATCTGTACATTTATCAAAAACTTTTTTTGAATCTGTTTTTGTAAATTGGACGGATTAAAGTGTTTGTTTTGGTAAAAAATATTGAATTTTTAGAACTTACATGATCTTGGTTTTGGACCAAAGAATAGAATAACGGTGGGGTTCTGAAGTGGGATCGAAGGGGAGCTGATAGCGTTCTTCTCGCCCGCGGCTTGTGCTCCCATTGCCGTAAATGTTGGTTTGAACCCGCCATTCTTTTCCCTTTACGTTGCCCAGGAATTCGAAGTCTAACTCGTCGTGATTTTTTTCAAATATGTCACCGTTTGACATCTGCATGTAAAAATCCAATTTTTATTATGTTCTATTATTATTATTATTTTCAAACGAATTTAAATGTTTGGTAGTTTGCAATTTGGTGAGTTTGTTAAACTAACCAAAGCACACCATGTGCGTATTTGAGTGGGCATTGTTTAAGTTGCAAGTGCAACAACTTTTGAAATTTGAAGTCTTTAATTTCATTTATTTTAAGTGAAGAAAACCGTGCTATACAACAAGAATGTGTTACCACTGATCTCAAGAAGATCCGAAATGAGAAGATCCAGCAGTCTAGAAAGGAGGAGTTAATGAACAGTGAGCAGAAGTCAGACTAGCCTTGTCGATCGAGTCAATAGAATAGCCGAGAAATAAGCTCATACATGTAAAATATCTATAATATCATGTATGAATCCTTATTAAAACAGACAGAATTATAATATCACATATTGTACTATTTTCACTGTAAATATGGATATCATTTTATGAGAAAATACTAATAAACAAGAAATTTTACTATTTATTATTGTTCACACACAAATCAAAATTCAACAATTACAAATTTATTACATATTTGCGAAAATTTATTAATCCATGGATGCAATTTATTTTGAAAATTTCCAAGTCAATTCTTAAAAATTAATCCAAACTATTCTCACTAAATTTTAATTATGCTAAATTTAGAATTATTATATTTGAATCAATATAAGTGCAATATAAATTCCATGTATGCTATATTTATCTCAAAATAAATTTATTTATAACTTTTAAGCCTTATTTAATTAAAAAATTGAATTATTAGAAGGTAATTTTTCTTCAAAGTTTTGCTTAATTAATTATCTGTTCTATTCATTCTAACTCAAATTCGCTCATATGAAACAATACAATAATGACGAGAGAAATCCTATATGAGCATGATTATACTTTAAATGACAGTAATACCCTTGAAAAAAGACTTAGATACTTCTGGATAGCCTCCGTCTCGCTGGACCACAAAACTCTCTACTTGCCATTCGCTGGCCGGCTAAAGCCACGCAAGGCCTCTTTACATACATACCCCACACAATTCTTATATATTTATATATATCTAACCTAAACTTTCACATTTATATCTATAATACTCAATATTATAACATCATAATTAACATTAACCTTGTATCATCAAAGTATTATAATTTATAAGTATAAATATTAAATTTTAATTTCTAGATATGTAAATACATAGAATTTGTGCCATGTATATGAAAAATATCAGAGACGATTGAGCGGTCAGAACAGAACGGAAACCGTTCACGTAACGAAACCGGAAAGATAAGGAAGGCAGCACTTACGTAGAAGGCCACGACAACGCCGGCCGTGTAATCAGACGGCAGCTTGATCGACGCGCTAAACAATCCGTGGTAATAAATATCAGACGAGATGAATCCCGATCCTGCAACAATAAACGGGCGATAAAACCGCCGTCATAACTCACCGTCGTAGACGGAAACAGATAAAACGAACGGCGATCGGCAAGTCGCCGTCGGGGAGATCGCTTACCGGAATATTTGTTGAGGAGAATCTTCACCGCTCGGCCGCCGGCGGATTGGATGATGTTCTTATCGCCAAACAGGGGCGTGTATCCCTCTTCGAAGCTTACCGTCGGAACGTTAAGAGCAGCCGTTAGGGCCGCCGTGGCTACGATCAACGCCGTCACGATCGCCGTCGTCGCCATCGTTTCGCCTGCTTGATCAACTGTTCCGCCCCTTTGTTTCTCGCCAACTGAATATAAAGTGGGAGAGGAAGCGAGTATCGGTCGAGCAATAATAATAATATAACAAAATTAATTAAAAAAAAAAAGATTTTACTTATAAATCATTTAATTTTTATATATTTATATATTAACACCCAAACTTAATTGTTTTTACATATATATACCACCCAAATCTTTATTATAAGACCACAATGTCATTATTTAAGCTCTAAAAGGTTTGAAATACATCCTTTTCATTGAAGTAAAGGTGTTTTATATGTATATATATAGAAGTTGAGGGGGATTTATGTAAATCAACCAATAAAAAATTAAAATAAAAGGTGAAATAGAAATGTCGCATTGGAAGCGAAGGGGTGCCGTGCTGACCTGGGCAATGATAGAGCAGCCCCTGGTCTTTAATTTATTTACATAATGGCACGTGGTGTGTAATATGGTGAAGGTGGTCGTGGCCGAATAAGAGGGTAGAGGTGAGGGTAAGATGGTCAATTCAAAGGAGAGATAGTTGGGACTGGTATGATGTCCCGCTGGGCTTGTTAATTAAAGCTTAATCGCTAAACATGAGGATTAGTGTATGATTAAGAAATGAAATTTGGTGGCTTCGCTTGTCCTGAGTTAATTATGGCTTCCATATGGCGGGGGGGGGGGGGGGCGTGGGACGGCTCCGCCCACGCGCCTACTGACCCCCACTGGTGTTTTTAATGAATATTATTATAGATAATGTTGTTCTAAACAATATTAAAAGGTTTATTAAAGTCGCAAAACATTTATTTTTGTGGGAATCAAGAAGGCAAATCATTCACCTAATAATTGAGGTTAAGATATTCTAATGATATTGTTTTTATTTTTGATAGGCTACCGATTAATTATCATAATCCAACACGAATCTCAATGTAATAATTTGAGCACGAACATTTAAACTTCGATTACGAGTCATCCGGAACTCCGATTTCAGCAAAATTATAGTTAAACTGATCGGCTCGATGAAACGGACCTAATGATATAAAAGTTAGTCCAATCCGAGTCAAATCAAGCCCAGATCAAGTTATTAAACCACTACTGAAGGATTTCCGGAGGCATTTGAAAGGTCAAAAGAATATCGAATCTAGCGAGTTTATAGTCGAATCGAGCGTCTCGAAAAGACGAATCCAACGAGCCTAAGATTGCTCAATTCCAATATAGTTAAAGCACTCAAATGTTCATCAAACGTCATATGATCCAGGGAAGCTCTCCGGGCCGTCCGATCAAAATGGTTCATATTTCTGCATTAATTGCACTCTAAACACTATAAATAGAGCCTCACCCCTCACATGAGGGGGAGGAGGCTTAAGAGAGAACTTGAGGCTTTGAGAATGAACTCAGGTCCAAGATCATCCTCGCCATCGTCGATCGCCGTCGACCACCACTGACCGTCGACAACGACTGCCGATCTCTGTCGACCACCGCCGGCCAACGTTGATCGGATCCTTGCTGACCTCCGTCAACCATCACTTACTAGACGTCATCAGTCGACGTTATACCGTGGAAAGCTAGTAATCATTTCCCGTCTGTGGGATAAGGGACATCTGTAATTATCATCTTATAGTGGATTTTTACAACTGGGTCAGACCCCGTGATTTTTTTTCCTTTCTGGTTTTTTCCACTTTTTACGGGTTTTCCACTTTTGGTGTTATCACAGCTTGATTTATTTTCATCTGAGTGTGTGCTGAATTCTCTTGCAACGCTAAGACGATAATTCATTACTCTACCGCCGCGATTTTTCTAGCACGCATCAGTTTTAATTATTATTTTTAATGATATTGCTATGTTGTTAAGTTTAGAAATCCAAAATTAATTTGAAGTGGTTGAATGAATGATATGTGAAATGTATTTGTCACGTGTCATTCATCCAACGGTCTTCAAAGAATATTTCATTTTGACATGTCATAACAAAATTAAGATGATTAGACATAAATATGAACAAGTTTTAATTTAGATAATCAAAATTTAAGAGCAAACAAAAATTGGGTTTTCAAAATTGACTTTATGATCATCTAAATTTAAATTTTAACAAACAAACATTTTGGTAGTCAAACCAAGTAAAACTAGGAGTGGCTTGATATGAGACTATATGAACCTCAATTAAGCACTCAAAAGTATCATTAAAAATTTCATGAATACATTTAAGGAGTCGAACATATATGTTAGAAGTTTATATGCTTATAATCAAATTATGTGACGTGTCAAAATAAATTTTCATGAGTATATATTTTACTGCAATCTGCAACTGGTTCTATCTTCTGCTTGCCAACTTCGAACCCTAAACCCTAAATCAGTAACGGTGGCTTGAGCTCCATGCTAGCTAGAGATTCTGCTGGAGCAACTACTTCATCTCTTACAGCCAATTAACAGCAGTCATTGAAAAAGAAGAACTGTTGGGTTCTATGAGCCCGTCGACAGAGCCATTGAACAGCAACCACTGATCGTCCATCACAATTAATTAAGAACAAAAAGTAAAACTGAAATGAAAGCTGAAATTGACGTGCCACTTATTTGATAGATATGGCCGCTCCATTCTAAACCAATAAAGCTGGAGATATGAAGCATAAATGTTCTCTGCTGTTTGATTAAGCTTTATAAAAAGCTGATCAGTTTCAGCTTCCTGCATGCGCTGGGAGGATTTTTTAAACAAATCAATATTAATGGCTGTTAACATCAGCTTTCGATATCATGTTTGTTTGGAATCTTTTTGAAATATATATATATATATATATATATATATATC
>NW_018164644.1:2158703-2168736 GCF_001263595.1 Phalaenopsis equestris | reverse complement strand
TTTTTGGTGAAAATAATAGATTTTGGAGGTAAAACACAAAAAATAAAGGTAAAAATTTTCATAGAATTTCTTATACAATTACTTGCAAAATATTCAAAAAGAAAAAAAAAAAAGTTATATAAGCTACAAATAAAGCCGACGGCCAGCCCATATCAACCAACTAAAAAAAACCGACCAAATCTATTCTACCGACCCGAGGAACTTAAGAGAGACTTTGGAGTCATAAAAAATGAAGTAAGTTCAATTATTCAAATTGTCGATTGAGTGTATATGTGATAATATTTTTTGCATTAAAATTCTCTTAATTCTTTTTGCAGTTGCATTTCAAAGAGAAGAATATCTGTGAATTAAATATGTACAAAAAAATTATGTTAGATTGAACACCACAACCTGAACAACTGACTCGGCCTGAACGAGCCAGCCTAGGTGACTGACCCAGTATGGAAAATTGACCCAGAGGGACGACCAACTCATCCTGGACGACTGACACAGCTTGGAAGACTGACTTAGAAGAATCAATTAATTTAGAGAAAAGACCAACCCAGCCTGGACGACCAACCTATAAGGAAGACTGACTTAGCCAGGACGACAAGTAGTCGTAGCTTGGACGACCCAATACAACTGACAACCACAAGCCCACCTATGTAAAATACCCAAAATAATCCGTACAACCCTCATTAAAGTAGGGTTAGAAATACAATATCTTCAAATTATATTGCATCCCCTATAAGTAGGGGATCATTTTATGAATGGGGGACACTTTTGGCCCTCACTCGTGTATTTCATAAAAATTTGATTATATAAAAAGCGTCACAAGAGCCTGGGAATACCCCAGTTTGCCCTAGAGAGGAAAGTCGATGTGCACTTCTCTCTCTCCAGTTTTATGTCTCATTCCTTCAACAAGATTCATGAACAAATTACAATTCAACAAAAAAGTAATGTTGATACACTATATCACCACTGATGCCAATACTCATCCATCTCTATAAAGTTTAATCCTCATCTTTTTTTTTTCATCAAGATCTTGCATGATGTCAATGCTATGCTAACGCCCATTTCATTATGAATGTTAAAGCCATCTATTCATAGCTAATATATTTTATCAACATCTTCTTGAAACAATAAAATGCATCTTTTATAAAATATAATTCGTAATAAGAGAATTGTTTCAAATCAGATATAACTCATAAAATTTTTGCTTCACATGCTATTTCAAATTTATGCATACTAGAAAATTTACAGAGGTAAAGTAATATATTAATATCTAAAGCTCTTAGCATTATATGAAATCTAGCGTGCGCAAACAAATGATAAAAATAATAGAAAAAAAAAGTATATTTACGTGAAAAAACTTAGAAAGGGAAAATATATTGGGGTCAGCCCAATAAAAAATGATCCACTATAAGTTTGTGAGTATGAACATGAACCCTTATCTCTCAATCAGAAAAGAGCAACAAGATTTCTCCATGTAAAATGTCTTTATGCATATGTTTAGGATACTACGTTACTCCGTATGATGCTTTATTCTTCTGCAAAGTGCGTTGTTACTCCATAAGATGTTTCATTACAATGTACGTCCTCACTCTGTAATGAGGTGGTGACCAATAGTGGTCGATAGTGGCTGACAGGTGGTAGTCGATGATTGTTGGCAACTACGGAGGCAGGAATTGATCACTGGATCACCAGTCCAGATAACTCTAGATATTGTCTCAATCTTCTCCTCTGTCAGATCCAGACCTAGCTCTCTTTTCATGAAGAGAGTGTGGCTCCCTTTATAGATTTGGGGATTGAATCCTTTGTAAATACTATGTGAATTCGGGTTACTCTATTGGACGACCAAGAGTGATTCCCTTGATCAGATGATATTTTATGGACAGTTATTTTTCTCAATGACATTGAAATTGAGTTATCTTAGGCTCGTTAGATTTTTCTCATCAAGTTGTTCGATTTGATTATAAGTTTATCAAATTTAGAGTTCATTTGACATTTTAACTAATCAACAAAGTCTTCAAAATGGTTTAAAGGTTTGATCTATGCTTGAGTTGACTCATATTAGATAAATTTTGGTGTCATTAAGTTCTTCTCGTTGAGCCAGTCAGTTTTGAATTTCAAAATGATTTTTAATTTCAATCGAAATATTTCTTAATCCAAAAAAAAAGCTTTGATATTCATGCAAAATGCCTCAAAATGCATGCCAAACAATAAATTTGTTCATGACACAACAAAACTATAAAAGTTTTTATAGCACACACAAATTTTTACTATGCAATTTTATTATTGGGGCAGTTACATAGCACACAATTCTTTATGTATCTTATTATTAGCTATCCAATTAGCTGCTTGCCACAACGCGTGCGTGCTGACGTCGCCGCCATCTGACTAGCCGGCGCCCATTTCACAGCTGGCATCATTTGAAAATGTGAAACAACAAAATTCGAAATAATTTCTTAGATTATTTTTGGGATTTTTACGTATAATGTTATTTACATATAAAAGCCCTTAAACAAGTAGAAAAGCTGCCGGCGCTTAAGATGTGCCTCAGGCACTGTTATTCAAACCGCTTCTTGGTGGTTCAAACCGCGCTATCGCGGGCCAGCCGTGGACCTCGACGGCGCAGCGGCGACCAGATTCTGGAAGCTGAGGCGGCGAACAGTTGACACGTGTTAGTTCTACTGCCGTTAACATTTGACCACTTGCCTGGGGGTTGAACGGGTCCTCCTCACACGCGGCGGCGAAACGAAACCCGTGGTTGGGCTTCTTTTGGCGGCAGGTAGGAAGTTAGTTGATCAGACGGAACTCTTTTCATTTATAAGAAAATTGTTTTCAGTACTGTTATGATAGAGAATGATTCGGAGTCCAATAAAATCACGTCACATAACGATGACAAAAAAAATAATAAAATATGTCAAATAACATAATAAAATATTAGTGTCATGTTATTCAGGTGTTATTGTGTGTTATTAAGTGTTATTGATGTGTTATTTTGTTATTATAACACTGAGAACCCAGAACACAATAACACATGAATAATACATAATAACAAGGAGAGAATATTCTCATGTTATCGGGTATATTTTTATTTTTTTTCTGTCAACACCACATGACGTGATTTCATTGAACCCCGAATAATTTTCTACATTATGAGTCCTGATAGAATGTGCTCCAAAGAAAACCTTTTTGTCCAATTAATATTAGAACAAAATAAATTAAAATTTCTGAAATATATTGATGATCTCATTCACAATCAAGTAGAATGCTTACGTTATCACCAGAAACAGTAAAAACGTAGCCAACATATATATAATTCAAACTCATATTTATATATCAATTAATATCTCACTGGCTGTCGTCTGAGTAAGGTTTACACACACACCATATAACTCTTATATACTTACAAAACCTAAAACTAAGTTTTAATATTTACTTAAAAAAATAATGATATTTCTAAGGCAAAATTATAAATTCAAGTGTTACACAAATGACCATCAGATTTTAGATGCAAAATTTACAAATGAAAAAGAAATCCATATTGTAAATGTAAATCACCCTAATTTTAATTAATTAAATGCCCCTTTCCACAAATTTAAAATAAAAGAAATAATAATTAAAAAAAATTAAGAAAAAATACGAATCACAAAAGTAGTATATTTATTGAAAATCTAAAAACAGAATCCAGCTACTCAAGTTTGAATCACTGGCATCTCTTTTGGTACTGCCAGAGTTTCGTCTAAAATCTTATTTCCACATTTAAAAAATTAAAAAATAATAAAAATAAAAACTTTTAGCAGACAAAACTATATATATATATATATATATATATATATAATTAAATAAAATAAAAACTGGAAATTTATATTCCATTATTTACAGAAAATGCTCAGAAAAGCATCAGTTTATGACAAAATGGTACTTGGACTCCACATAGTTCTCAGCTTGCCAAAGAAAAGATCCAAACGCAACAGCCTCCAAGACGAGCATTGTAAGTCCAGAGAAAGACATTCCTACTAACTCATCATTTGAAGTATCCAAAGTTCCATCTTCTGCTATCTTTATATCAGGTCTCCCAAACAGTGACTGCGTTTGCTTCTCAATCAATGAAACCGCTTCATTTGACCGAATGGTTGCATATCTCTGCAATGTGTCTGCATCTAAACACATGACATAAGACCTCAGTTTATATGACTTTTCGTCTGGCTCGCCGTCAATGTCTTCGTCTGGCGAAAGCAGCACCAAAGAGTCCATGTCCCAGAGAGGGTTTGGTTTCAGGCCGTCAAGGATTCGTTGGTCGGGGATTCTTTTAGGGAGGGTGTTCATGGTTCGTTCGAGCTGGTATCTCTCATCCACTCTCTTGAGGAAGTAGCCATACATGATGGAGGCAGCGTAGAGCTTTCCAAGCTTCAGTTTACTGATTCGCACGATGGTGTTCGGAGGGCCGATGAGTCTTTCACCGAGGATTAAGGTAAGGTGGCCTTGGATCATCTCCATGGCATCTGGCGAGTGGATGGCTTCGAGCTTCTGTTCTTGGTTGGGCCAGAAGTCCACCTGCCTCGTTGGATGAGTGGTTGGAGAAATTTTAGGGATCATCAGGATGTTTTTCTCCAGGAATTTCTGGACAATAAAACAGTAGATTATCTCTTCCAGAGACTTCTGCCTGTCCTTTTCCCTCACTTCTGCAATTCTCCTTTGGGATTTAAAGGATTTAAATTGTAAGATTTAGGTTTAAGTATAAATTATGGTAGCAGATTGTATGGAAACAAGTGATAAATTATTGACATGTTATCCTCGAAGAAGGCGCAATTGTTTAAAAGCAAGTAGATGAGTTATTCTGAACAATCCTCTAATGAGATAACACTGATTACTGAGTCATGGAATATTTACACCCTTATGAGAAAATATACAAAGAAGGGCTACCATGAGTCTGTCTAACAAATCTAGTGAGATAAAGGCGAATGGAGTTTGAATGGAATCGTGACAAAGATTTGAAGGAACAAAACATTATATATATATATATATATTATACGTAATTTTGTGAAAGAGAGGAAGTAAAAGAGAATATCCAGTCAGATAAAGATTGTATTTACATATTTATGCTCGAATTTAAGAAGAAATGTTTGTTTATAAAACTACAGTAAAAATGTTTTCCATATTTAATGGTAAAAATGTTCTTCATACTTCGTGTTCTATGTCAATTTTAGTTTAGCCTAGGGCATTGTATTCATTGATACACACAGAACCTTTCCTGTAACAGCCTTAGAGATGTTTGCCACTAGAATCATCTTTCCCCCTTCTATGTTCATCCAAGCTTGTATATTTCATTACAGGTAACCTGTCTAGCAAAGAAATTTCCAAGGCATGTAGATATTAAGATATATTAGCTTCTAAAACTTATTAATGTAGACCTAGGTTGAGATTCTAAAAATAAAAAAATTAAGATGTGGTTTTCCAACTTTTAATTTGAGCAAATATTAGTATAATCCGATGCAAAACAGATCAACACACTTCAGCCATTCTAAACAATAATATAAAAATCATCAAAAAGGATATACAATTGATCAAATTTGGGATAAAATAGAAAAAACAAACCTCATGTTTGTTTATGTAGAATTGTCTCATAAAAATTGTCAACAAGTTTTAAAAAGCACTAAAAGAATCCACATCAAACAGCACACACAGGAATTGAGAGAACAAAAAATTTTCAACTATTAAATGAGCTTTATATGCCTAGATAATCCTATTTATAATCCACAAAGAGCAAAAATTTAAAAATATCATAATCATCTGTGATGTAGCCTAAAGTTATAAATTTCAATTCAATCAACAACAAAAAAAAGGCGCAAGAACACACGGTCAGAGAGTTATTACACCTTTCCTTCGAATCCAAGTCAACAATAACTTAGCAAGATTGTAAGATACAATAGAGATCGCAAGAAGAAAGAAACTAATGCAGAAGAAGGGAAAGCTACACAAAGAATAGCCAAAGAAGGAAAATATTGCATAAACCAACTATCATGGTAGATCACAAGAAAGTCATACTTTAAGCTCAGGGTGCGTCAGAAGGACACATGAACTTCCCTTGAAGTCTATGTAAACCATCAGCCAATATTTTAACACTAGATATGGCAAGTTGAATGAATGCAGAGCATATTTGAGTTATGAGAATCAATATTTTATCTAACAGAGCTATTTTGTATAGTTGCGGGTGTGTCTCGACGTGCAAATTTATATATTCAATTTTAGACTTAGAAATAACATTCAAGTAACTTTCACTATTGATAACGAGGTTACAAAGCACTTCTTGATGCTTAAAATAAGTTTGAAAGATGGCTCTTTTCCAATTAACTAAGCTGTGGGTGTGGTGATGATGCATCACAAAAGTCTCAATCAAAGCAATTTTAGAGGCACTAACCTCCTCATCAAATTCATAAACATCATTTACTGTGCCATTCTTATTATCTTCCTCTTCAATATTAATTGCAAATTGTATTAGGACATTTACTCATAAAGTGACCCATGACATCAAAAACAAGCTTTAATAGAAATTTGAGAGCCAAATGCAATGATTAAAAGTTCCTTCTTTGAATCTTTGTCAACTTAGCATTATGCCCCATAGGTTTTCTCATGATACCGTTCCAATAAAAATAAATAAATAAAAGAGAGAGAGAGAGAGAGAGAGAGAGAGAGAGGTCACACATTGAAAAAGGATGCTTAATTTTTTTTTAAGTATGGCTTTTCGAGTGTTTACCTGATCTTTAGGTTAGTATGGTATAGAAATATCCAATATACTATAGCATAGTATAATATAATGTATGAGAAAATGTCTAAAATAATCTTCCAAACATTCATATGTAGTCAGTTTAATCTTAAAGAATCACATTTTCTTTAATTTAATCTTTCAACTATACAAAATTGAACACAAATGATTTGTCATGAAAAATTGATGTATATTAGGATATAAAATTGATCAAATTTGGGATTAAATTGCACACATAAAATTGGTTTAAGACTATTTGGGCTTTATCCCTGTTCTACAGTATTTAATAGTATTGTATGATATAATATAGTGCAATATAGAATAATATACTAAAGTAGAGTACAGCATAGCATGGTAAAATATAATGTGGAATAATATAATATAGCATTCCATATTATAGCAATGATAGAATATTATATAATATAGGATAGTGTAGTCTAAAATAGCACAGCAGAGCACTTTTAGAATAGGAAGAAGTTCTTTCATGTGCTAGAAATTGTTCTAGTAGTTTTAAAACACAATGAAAGTTGAAAAACCTTCTCAATCGAGTTACATATTGCTCACCAGATATCATTTGTCAATCAAAGAAGTGGTTCATATGCATATCTAATCACATAAAGCCTAAATATGTGTTTACATCACCATCGACAACGACTGATGCATAGAAGTCTAAACTCTATCACAAAAATTATCTCAATTACCTCTGCTCCACCTCAACATAACACTAATGATAAGGAATTTCATGCCTAAACAAGAAGAAAAAGGATCAATGAACATGTAAAGAACACTACGTAGACCCAAAACTGTGAGTGCTTGAACCAAATCCTCCTGATAATCATAATGGTGTGGATTCCTCAACATGACTCTTACACCGATGGTTGATCACACAATAAGATATATGAGGGTGCCACCAGCCATCCAATTGAAAGATATGTTGCTTATGAAAAATTGTTATCACCTTATATGATTTTTGTGACAAAGCTTAATAGTGCGTAGATTCTCAATCCATCAAGACAATTTAAAGGTTCTAGTACAAAAACAAACAGTTGAGGAAAAAATTTTGGCTCTAGAGAAGAATAACACATTGACACTTAGAAAAGTACATCATGGAAAAAATCCTTTAGGCTACAAATGGATATTCACAATCAAATACAAAGCAGATGGAAGTGTAGCGAAATTCAAAGCAAAACTAGTTGTCAAGAGTTTCACGCAGTCATACGTAACTGACCACCAGGAAAAATTTACACATGCCAACAAACTTAATACGATTCCACTCTCTTATAATAAATCAAAATTGGCATTTATACCAACTTGATGTCAAAAATGCTTTCTTACATAACAACCTTAACAAAGTCTACATGAATAATCTCCGGTTTAGAAAATAGGTCAAACAGCAGGTTGGTATGCAAGTTGAAAAATTCTTATATGGCTTAAAGTAATCTCCTCATACTTGATTTGACATGTTTGCCAAAATAGTGCTTACAAACGGATAAGCTCAGTGTTAAGCTGATCATACATTATTTGTTAAATCCAATCTTAGAGGCAATTGTTATTCTTATAATATATGTAGATATTATGTTGACAAGCGATAATTCAAAGAAAATTATCAAGCTAAAAGGATACTTGCAATAGAACTTGAGATCAAAAACCTCGGGACTCCATGATATAATTTGGAGATGGTGGTGGCTCGGTCTAAGAAGGGAATTATCATATATCCCAAAGTACATCTTAGAACTGTTAAGTGAAACTAGCATGCTTGGGTATAAACCTGTTGACACACCTATGAATTCTAACAAAATGCTAAATATAAGTGAAGGGAATTATCATATATCCCAAAGTAAATCTTAGACATGTTAAGTGAAACTAGCATGCTTGGTTATAAACCTGTTGACACACCTATGAATTCTAACAAAATGCTAAATATAAGTGAAGAAAAAGAAAGCAACCAGTTGATAAAAAAAGATATCAAAGTCTTATAGGCAAACTACTTTACCTATCACACATAAGGCCTGATATTGCATACTTCGTGTATTAAGTCAGCACACCAAATAAGAAGCAACTGAAATCAGTGAAAAAAATCTCAGGATACTTGAAGATAACCCTTAGATATAGTTTGCTCTTCAAAAGAACTAAAAATTGTATTATTGAGATTTACATAGATGCTAGTTGGCAGAAGAGATAACTGATAGGATATCAACCATTGAATATTATTCATATATCTGGGGCAAACTCATCACATGAAGAAGCAAACATCAAGCTATTGTTTCTCAAAATAGTGCAGAATCTTAATATCCCGCTCATGCACTAGTAATATGTGATATGAATTCAACGGTTATTAAGGGAACTTAAGATTGAGATGACATGCACAATTAAGATGTTCGGTAATAGCCAAAAAGTTATTAGTATAGCCAAAAATTTTGTACATCATAACAGAATAAAACACATCGATATTGACTGACACTTCATCTCAGAAAATATCAACAATGGAATTCTTTAACTCAGCTATATTATCACACAACTTCTGATTGTTGATATTCTCACCAAAGCACTACTAAGGGTTAGTCAAGATAAATTGAAGTCCAAACTTGATTTGTACCATATATACAACTGTTGACCTCATTTTTGAGGTCATTTCTTTTTCTAGGAGCCTAGGATCTAGCTCTAGGAATTCCTACTGACCATCCTAGAAAACTAAAATTGAGACCCATCCTTTTAGAAATTCCAGTCACTTCCTATTTTTCTTTGATATGTAACATTTATGGCACAAAACCATCGTCTTATGAACGAGCGGTTATAGGCTATTTTGTGCAGACTCAGAGGAAAAGTTCCCAATAGAACTTTAAGCCTTAGGAAGATATTGGTCACGATTTTTTCGTCACATACACACACAAAATACACAAAGTTCACGAAATTGCACGAAATCGGATTTCAATTAAGCTCAAAGGACGGGTGAAAATGCGAACTTCTCCGGATGACCTCCGACGACAAATTGGACTGCGCCAACGCGTCCGGGATACCCATTTTGGTAGGAAAGGACACCCATATTGCCATATTTTCGACACGAGAAAATTAACATGCAAATCGATGAATTCGTCAAAAGGACTTCCGGTGGCAAAACGGACTGCGCCAGCGCGTCTGGAACGTCAGAATTACCCAAAATTGACATCCATTTTATGATGATGTGACACACTAATAAGAATGCACAAATCAAATTTTACTTTTTGAAATAATTAATATTTTCATACTTATATTATTAATAATCTTAATTATAAACCCTAAACC
>NW_018164644.1:2155297-2158673 GCF_001263595.1 Phalaenopsis equestris | reverse complement strand
CTCCACCCGCACGTCTAACATCCTCGTTCGAGCGGCTCGATCCCGCGACTTTTCCTCGCCCGTGCCCTAGCTCCACGCCAGATCCACCACGCGGCGATCTTCTTCTCCAGCGATCGCGGTCCATTCGCGCACGCGGCATTCCGCTGTCGATTGAGCACGCGACTCGTCCCCTCGAGTTCCTCTCGACCGAGCGGCCCTCCAACCGTGAGGTTCCACCTGGCCGACGCTTCTCTTCCTCGAGGCTGAACGCTCTCCTCTTTATGGTGTCGTTTCATTTCTTCTTTGTAATTCGTTGGCTAGGGAGGTTGGTAGGTGGCTTCTCCTTCCTCTTTTCTTTGTTATAAAAAGCCCCACTTGGGGATGCTGCCAAAATCTCCTCTAAATCTCCTTGGTTTGATTTTCCTTGCTCTGTTCATCTCGTGTGCTTGAGGCCTTTTGGAAGTGTTATGGAGAAGATTTGTGAAGGTTTCGGGGCTGAAATTTTGGAGCGTGGGGAAGGTGTTGCCGAAATTATTCTGTGTTTATTCTTGAAGTTTATTTGGGTTTCCATTGAGAGGTAAACACCTTTCCCCCATCCCCCTCAATCGTTCACGCTTCTTGTTGGTTGTCTGGCAATCACTGTTTTATTGCTTGATATTCTTGCTCGTTTCTTGTTTGGTTGCGGAGATGTTGTCTGCGGAGATGTTATTTTGGAATGCCTTTTTCCCCAGTATTCCTCGTTCAGGCCTTAAAATAAAAATAAAAAAAAGAAAAGCTGCATCGTAAGAGATGCATCTTAAAGTTTTTTTTTTTAGCACTTGGAGAGCACTATTTTCTTTTCCCTTAGCTACCGACTGCTGTCATTGTTTGTTGGTTGGTTTGTTTTGAGCTTTAATGCTCTTGAAAAAAAAAAAAAAGAAGGGAGGAGAAAATGATGTGGTGGAGTTTCATGTCAAGATGCTTAGGATGTTATTTTGGGGTCTTTCCTGCCCCTTACTCGCCCTCTATTTTACTGTTTTACTGATATGCATGGTTAAATGCATTGAAATCTCCATATTGGCATGCTTAGGAGGTTATTTTGGAGCCACTCTTGCTCTTTGCCTGCTCTTCACCTCACGGTTTTGTTGAAATACATGCTTAAGTACATTTGAGGCTCCATTTCAGCATGTTTGGGCTGCCCCTCGATGGAAAATATGCTGGAAATCATTCTTAAAGTTGGAAAATTATATTTGGGGGCTCATATCTTACCTCTCTTGCTGCCCCTTGTTGAAATACATGTTGGATGTTATTTTTTAATGCTGGAAATTACATTTGGGGGCTCATATCTTGCATTCCTTGCTGCCCCTCATCAGAATATATGGAGGAAATTCTGTTTATGAGCTGGAAAATTGTATTTGGGGCTCACACCTTACATTTCTTGCTGCCCCTCGATGAAAAATATGCTGGAAATCATTTTTAAAGTTGGAAAATTATATTTGGGATTCATTTCATGCTCTCATTGATACCCCTTTTGCTGAAATATGTGTTCTAGAATGTTTTATGAGGTAAAAACATACGTTTGGAGCTTATTTCCTGCTTCCTATTTTGCCCCGTGTATTGGATTCGATTCGCCCCTTTTCTTGGGCTTGGTTGTGGCTTTATGACATCTGATTTTTGTGACCCTATTTTAGCCCATTTGGTGGGCTTGGTTTGAGCTCTTTTTGAAATCAAGTTTACATTGAAAATATTTTTTTTTTTGATTGGCTCCCCTTGTGCTGGGCTCGGTTTCTCTCTTTCTTTGCTTCGGTCTAAGTTTCCTTTTAATGATTTATATTGGCTGAAATCTTTTGTCGTTTTGGAATATTCCTTGGGTTTGACTTACCCATATGCTGGGCTCGGTTCGTCCCTTATGTTGGACTTGCTTTGGTCCCTTTTTGGTGATTTATGCTGGCTGAAATTCTTTATTGTTTTGGAACATTTCTTGGGCTCGGGTTGCCCTTTTTCTGGGCTTGTTTCGGGCTTCCTTTGGTAACTGATATTGGTTGAGGTTTTGGAATGTTTCTTGAGCATGGTTTGCTTTTGTAGTGGTCTAGGGTTGCCCCTTTTCCTGACTCGGCCCGTAAGCTTGTTTGGGAGCTTTTAAACTGTTAAGTTTGTTGTAGCAAAATTGTAGGAAGTTGTTGTTGGCTGTAGGAGGTTCAAAATTATTGTTTGGAGAAGTTTGGAAGCTTGAAAGTGTCATTAATTGCTGTAGTTAGCTGTTTGGGTGCTGCAATTACTGTTTGCACTCAAGTAGCTGGTGATTGGGCCCATATAGATGCTGTTTGGTGGCTATTTGATGGCTGGCTTTGTGGTGATTATGTTCCTTTTGTGAGCCTTACCCGTGGGTTCTCCCCTCTCTTATTACCTTAGCCATGAGCTTCCTATTCATTTAGCTGGATTTGACTCTTGGTTTTGGGTTGTTGTCTTACCCGTGGGCTTTCCCCTCCCTTATTGTCTTACTCGTGAACTTTTGATTAAAATTGAAGTTGAAAGGCTTTGATAATGATATGATTTTTAGAGGTACAGAAGGATGCTCCCTATGGATTGTTCTCCTATATTTTATGAAATGTAGAAAGCTCTTGAAGCTTCATTTTGAGTTTGATATAAATTGAAATCATGTTGGATTTGGAAATCCATAAAAGTGTCACTTGGAAAGGATATCCTTTTCGGGATTGATCCGATCATTTTCCTTTTAACAAATTTAAATGTTTTAGACCGATGCATTCATGATTTTACTTTAAGCTTCATTGATTTGGCTCGGTTTTAAAAATGTATCGGTCTCATTTTCGTTTATTTTATTTTATTTATTTATTATTATTATTTTATTTTTTAACGGCCAAGTTAAAAAAAAGAGAATTTCTGATTTAATTATATTCAGAAATGATTCATAGTCTTAAGGGAAATATGAGAGAAAGAGAAAGGGAGAGAAAGTTAAAAATAAGATTTGGGTCTTCGAGGTGATAAAACCTAAAGTGGATAGAATAGCGAGCCATCTACCATTCATTTTTGCATACGAAAGATGAAACTGTAAATTGGAAGAATATTTAAGGGTTGGAAGAAAGTGAGAGTTTAGATAACAATTAGGGACATGGATTGAAAGATCATTAAACTTGCATTTAGGTCCCTTAAGCTTTGAATCAACTTAAATCCAACTACCCTAACTAGATTGAAGCACAACTCACAACTCTTTTGCCAAAACTATGAGTTTATCCCTAGATTTTAGGAGTCTGGTAGTGAGTTAAGCTGGATCTATAGATGTTTGAGGGTTAGTGGAAAGACACTTAATTGAGATTAGACACCTTATGACACTTCAAGTTTAACCTAAAGAGTTTAACCTAAAGTGCAGAGAAGCACAACTTAAGAGATAGTTTATCAT
>NW_018164644.1:2154136-2155218 GCF_001263595.1 Phalaenopsis equestris | reverse complement strand
AACCTCAGTTTAGAAGATAAGTAGGACACTAGGCACGAGGGTGCACTAGATTGTGATTCATGACTGATTTAATTAGATCAAATAATGAAATTCTTACCTTAGCTTGACCAAAACTGAAACCCAATGCTCCTGGATTTGAGTTTGTCTTACACTCAAATCCTCTTGGCAATTGGGGACATTTCAATATCACATATAAAATTTTTATTTTTGGTCTTTTATACGTGATATTGTGTTTCATTTATTTGTTTATCTTTTCCTACGATTTACCTGTTTCTGTTAAGTCCTTTTTCAGGTCATACTTTCCTCTTTTACACAGCGCATACTAGCTAAACTTAAAGGAGCAATGAACCTCTCAGGTGTACAAGTTTAATTTACATTACAACATTTTATTTTAAAACATGTTATATTGTTTTCATAGCCTGTTATACTGTTTCCCTGGCATGTTATGCTCTTCTTCCAGCATGTTAGTCTTTTCTCTTTACTATACAGTGCATTATTACTTTTCTTTCACACAACATGTTTAGTTACTTTGATACACTATGCCTTAGTTTAGGATAACCTAGTGGTTAAGAGTATGTTCAAAACTAAAACTAAACCAGGAGGTGCTACTGCAAGGAGTTTGGAGCGAACATCGTGGGCAGCGCGACGAGGAACAATTTCATGGATCTGCAGCAACGAAACATCTTCACATCACTTGAACACATTCACGTCACCTATTATTATCTTTAGTTTAAATAACACTCATAGGATCATTTCTTTGGGCTTTTTGCACAACTCTGTTGTGTAATTATAAGTCTTAACGTATTAGGATAGTTGGGAGTTCACTAGGGTTTTTCCCAGATCTGTGACGTCTCCTACTCTTCTTTCCCTTGGATTCCTTAAATAATTGTTCCTATTTTGAGTCATTCCTATTTGATTTTCCCATGTCCAATCGTGAAAACCTAAGCTTTGAAATCTTGAAAACAAAATTACCTGATCTTAATTGAGAGTTTTCTTAAATGACTCTCAGTCATTTAAGATATAACTAACTATAGGGGTTTGCCTCTATAGGGAACCAGGACAGGAACCCAGATAAAATAAAC
>NW_018164644.1:2149640-2154093 GCF_001263595.1 Phalaenopsis equestris | reverse complement strand
TAAGACAATTTCGCAGACCGAACGGATGTCACAAATTCTTTAGTTTAGGTGATTGAATCCTTATTACAAGTGATATTTATCCTTCGGGATAAGTGTTTTACTTGTAGTATCGTATTCACTCGTCTAAACTATTTAAAATGTGGGATCCGTTTGGTCTCACCTATTTTAAATTAAAATATTGCTTTGAAAAATAAAAAAAGAGGTTATATTCATATTTCAATTATTTTTAAAATCACAAAAATTATTTCCTTTTTCAAATCATAAAGTTATTTCAAGTTATAAAGTTAAACTAAATAAAAGATTTTAAAGATGTATAAAAAAAACGATCGACAAATTCTGGCGACTCCGCTGGGGACTGGTTCCTCTCTCCATCTTTGATCAGGTGGTTATGTTTTCATACATCAGTGGTGTGTCCATGTTCCTCATGAGCCAGACTACCATTCTGTTGACCTATTGTGTTTATTTCTTCCTTGAGTCAGTACAGTCAACTCCTCTTGGAGTCCAGGACCGTCTGCTTAACCATCCTTAAGCGGAAAGGTCCAGGAGTCCCTAAGGTTTTGTAGGATGTACTCCTAATATGTGTGGTGTGTTAAGGTCGGGGTGGGTCCAATGTGGAATAAATCATTTCCTATTCTGGGCTAGTTCCTATGCCTCATAATTGCTTCACTTCTCATTTGAAAATTTGAAATTTGCTTGTCCTTTTTTTCACATCAAATTCCCTAATTCCCTTCCAACTTTCCTCGACAGTGTTGAAATCTCAAAGCCCAATACCAAAACAAATGACAAATTTGTGACAAAAAAAAATCACATCAATATATTTTAAAGGATACCCGGTTCATAAGACACGTGCGTTAACTTGAGTACTGCCGCTGAAACTGCAAGGTCTTGAACAGTACTGACACTCAGAAATCTACAATTGACAGGAATGATGTCGTCGCCAAGCTTGACTTTCATGTTCAACGTACCCACTAATAACAATGCCCGTCACATTGCTTCCACGATTCAGTTTGGGTCCGGACTTGAGGAATTTGAAGTACTGCTTGGAAAAGCACCTCATGTGATAACGAAAGTGGCTGCTTCAGATTTTCAGGAGCCGTCCTCTAGGTTTGACTTAAACAGTAACCATGATTTTCCTTCCCTCAAGAAGGAGAAGATCAGTGACGCTCTCGCTGCTGCTAGCAAGGTCCCTACTACCGCTAGGATCGTTAAAGCTTCACCTACTGGGTTCACCGTCAATGCACCAGCCTTTTTGTCAACTAAAGGAAAGGAAATTCTGTATGAAGACAATTCAATGAATGTTTTTGCCCCTCTGTACTCTGCATTCGAAGTTGGCTCTTCTTCTAAGCCCACGCCACTGACGCGTTCCCAAAGAAGGAACCGCAGGAGGAGGGTATTGAGGGCTCAGAAAGCACAAGCAGCCAAGCTAGCTTCAGCACAGACAACTTCTTCTGTCGTTACAACTTCACCAATGGAAAATAAAATATTCATAAAATTGCTGCCAGATTGTCGTTACTACCTCGTAGGCCCGCCAAGAAGTCCAAAGAGATGCCACCACCACGTATTTCTGCCAAACTCCGACTGAGAGATCGAATAATTACCGATGTCACTACTACTAGATTCAATGCCACAAAACAAAAATCAGATAAACTACGATCAATGTCAAGATCATCGCCCTTAGTGGGTGGTAAGAGATTGCCTACTGTTGCATTTGATCTGCGCACTAGGGTCACTACTTCCCTTCGCCGTATTGATGTCATCAATGAGACACCTCGTCTCCGGTCGTCAGTACCTCAAGGGAGGGTTTGGAGGCCTAAGGGCGCTAGTCAGGTGTCATCAGCAAGTGCAAGAAGCTCTCACTCCAGGGAAGAGCCCAAGTCCAAGATAGAAGTTGTCACACCAGAATTAAACACAAGTACAGAAGTTCGCCAGGGTCCATCAATTGATCTGAAAGTGATTAAAGGAGATTCAATTGAAAGAACACTAGAGAAACTCAGACTTGATATCGCAGAGCTCTCAAAAGAACAACAAAGGAATGATGAAAGTAAAGATTTTAGTTTGATGGATAAAATGGAAGAAGGGTATGCAGACATTCTCGTTGTTGAAACCCGAACTTCTTCATCAGCACGTAATGCCCCACAAGCTGCAGAGGCGAGCACCCATGATGAATTACGAAGGGAAATCCAAATACAAGATGAGCAAATGGCCGAGATGGCGAAGAAGTTGGAGGAGACGATGGCTGCTGTTGCTACACTACAAAGTCAGCCACAATCTCCATTAACCATTTCTCCAGAGGTAAATCGAGCAGAAGTTGTGCCCATTTCAGAAGGAAGGAACGACTCTGGCCCTTCTAGTAGGAATCATCCACCAGAAAGAGAACCAGTTGAAGTTTTAAAAGCAGAAAAGAATATCCAACAAATAGTGGAAGCACAAGTTCAAAAGGCTTTAGCTCAATCAAAAGGAGGATCATCAAATCATCAATTTTAAGGGGAAGGCCATACCCGGAGGAATTCGATTTGGTTCAATACCCAAAAGGATTTGTGTCACCAACCTTCAAGATATTTGATGGAACAGGAAACCCCCGACAGCATGTTGCACACTTCCGGGCAAGTTGCTGCAATGCGGGGGGTAGCGAAGCATTGCTTTGCCGACAGTTTGTGAATAGCCTTTCAGGTGTTGCTTTTGATTGGTACGCTGATTTGCCTAATGACTCAATGAAGACTTTCGCAGAACTAGAAGACTTATTTATCAAGAGGTTTGCTGGAGCTCAGCACCATATCACCATCGGTGATCTTGTGGTCGAGCAACAGAAACCAAATGAGACATTAGTCGACTACATTCTGCGATGGAGGAATCTAAGCATGAAGTGTGAGCCACAGTTACAAGAACAACATGCAATTGGAATTCTGCTAAAAAACATACATGGTCCAGTCGCTTTTATGCTTAAAGGATTCACTATCAGAACATTTGAAAAGTTGCTAAGCAAAGCTGCAGGTCTGCAGGAAGAGGTTAATCAATTTGGATTTATGGAAAAGAATGAGAAGTCAAAGCCGATGAAGACATTTGAAAAGAAAACTGGGACAGTGGCGACAGTGGATAGAGGTAAACAACCAATTCAAATTAAAGTTGAACAACCTCAACAAAGTTACCAACGTCCGCAGCACAATAATCAACAACATTCCCAGCAAAATCAACAAATTAATCAGCATTATGGTCAGCGACAGTTTCAGCAGAAATCCTACAGCACAGATATGGGATAGGGTCCGACTATGATGAATCCGACCATGATGAATCGATTGAGCAGAGTCTACTCCTTCAAAGATGAGGCAGTGGGGAAGATGTTCAGAAATTTAATCAAGAGACCTGAGTTCAGGTTGCCAGAGCCGAAGAAACCAAATGAGGTCGATAAGAAGGATCACCCTAGATATTGCCCTTATCATAGAATGCTTGGTCAAATCATAGAGGGTTGTATCAGTTTTAAAGAGTGGCTCGAGAAGAACTTCAATAATGGGAGCATAGTGATCCCGGAAGAGTATTTGAAAAGAGCATGAAAAAGGTTTTGTCAATATGATTTCGGTCGATCCCCATGTTCTGATTAACTACAGTGCAGCTTTTGAGGAATGTAACTTCTTTTGATTTCTATTGTACTACTTTTATTGTCGAAAGTGATGATGGTGATATCAATGTTTGTTTGTCTCATCTCTTTCACTGATAAATGAAATAAAAGAAAGTTTGTTGTTGTTCAAAATTGTTCAATACTTGAAAGGCTCAGCATCCCAAAAGAAAAAAAAACTTTTGGATATTTTAATACGAATATGACTTCAGAAGAGAATGAAATTAGTGTCATAATAACTGAGTCAACGAGTTAAAACTAAGCCATTAATATTTAAGCTAGGACCTGACATTGTAAATAGATCATATTTCATTAGTTCAAAGTTCAACCACATAAGTTTATGTTAGAAAAGTTTGAGAAAAGTAAAGATGATCCCATATTTAAACAAAAATAAATATTTGAGCGCCTATAGTTGTTATTTTAGGCTAAGCATTTGTTCCAAACACACACCTGTTGACCTCACTTTTGGTTGAGGTCTAGAAATTTCTTTAGTAGCCTAGGTCTAGCCATAAGACTTTCCTACTGACTAGTCTTAGAAAATTAGAAAAGGTACCCTCACCATTAGAAATTCAAAACTCTTCTCTTTACTCAACTTGAAATTTCATATATTGACCTTAACCTCTAGCATTTAGTAGGTAAGATCATTATGGGGGAAGTTCAAGAAGAGTTCCTATAGGGCTATTTGGAACTAGGGTACATTATATCTTCACAATACATTGGTTTACGACTCATTTAGAATGGATATTTATCCAATTCTACTTGAAATGCCTAACTTGGGTCTTTTACCCCTAGGCACCTCCAATTTGTCTGACTGCCCTTGGGACCCAAATTTGGCCAAAATTT
>NW_018164644.1:2137542-2142816 GCF_001263595.1 Phalaenopsis equestris | reverse complement strand
TTTCGCAGACCAAACGGATGTCATAACTTTCTCTAGTTTATTTGATCGAGTCTCACCCTCAATTCTTGTGTTCATCCTTCGGGATAGATACAGGATTTGAGGTAAAACGCTCTTTCATCTAAACTATGAAAATTATGAGGTCAGTTTGACTTCATCTTTTTCAAAAATAAAAATTAAAAAAAAAACGTCCTTCCAAAGCGGACAACGGGATTTCAATTCCGATAACCGACAGCTTCTTACGGGCAAACCCCACACCAAAAATAGTGCCGACAACACCCTAAGACAATGCCTGCATGTCCTTCCTCCCAAGGGATCAAACACCATATAGTTCTAATAGTTAAGAAATTCACTACAATAAGAAGGCCAAAAGGCTATAATATAGAATAAAAGGCCATAAATCTATAAAATACACCAGTATGATTATTCATGATGATGGCAATTCTAAATCATGAATCACCAACAACACATACAATCGACATTTACAAAAGATGATGAGAACAAAGGAGTTCCCCAATAATAATCTTTTCGTAAAAATACATTTATATTTATAGCAAAAGAAAGATGTTTCAATCACTTTTATCTAATTTTCTATCTTTTTAGCCTACCCGATATTATTAAAGGTAGCACCAACTTGGCATGCACTTAAAAAGGAGGTGGTTGCGTTAATTGGTTATGGTCATCCCCATCCTCAAATGCAATATAACACTCACCATCATCAGCTTGCTCAGGAAATATCAAAACCTCAACATAGCTAGTGATAGGAACCTCAATTTCTTACTAATGATTCAATGTCTCCTAGATAGGCATATTTTCAATGAGAATAGGCATAACTCACTCTAAGTAAACATATCTTCAAGATTTTCAGAGACCGACTTTGATTCTCCTAGTCCTATGGTTGGCACTCTCATTTTAGCATGTTTTCAACTGTAGCCTAGTTTTAACCAAGGTAAGAAAAAAATCTCATTTTTCTTATAGGCTGAGAATTATGTATGGTTTGACAATAGTTAATAATTCAAATCTACTAAGGTCTATGGGAGACCAGCAGCTAGTCTTCTCAACAGAAGAGACCATAAAAGATGTTATTAGGCTGCATGTATGATGAATTTTACAGTGAACTTGATTAAGACAAATTATAATCAAGAAAGTCTATAGTTTTATCTACCAAGTTAATAATGTAGGCTAATAAGGGAAGAATTAAGAGAGTTACTTCCACCGGGCAATTAGGGTTTCAAATAAATCCCAGAAACGAATAAGTTTTGGCCAATCAATAGAATAAAAGGATTGGTTAGAGAATACTAAAATTTCCCATATTACAACATAGCTATCTAAGAATGTTTAATTTAAGGAAAAGTTTAGTATGTAATCTTATGAGTCTTGAAAGCTATTCTCCGTGTAATCTTCTCTTAAGAATGGTCTACTTCCTTGGCCGTTTCTAAAATCCCTTAATTGCATCTTGCTACCTTTCTCCTTAACCTCTAGGGTATGATGAGCTTTAGGAGAGAAAGGGAATTGGGCGTGAAGTGAGAAGGAAAGAGAAAGAGAATGCAAGAAAAAGTGAGAAGGAAAGAGAAAGAGAAGGCAAGAAGAGGATAGAGAGAGAGAAGAAAGGAAAGGTGGCTAGCTAGATAGAGTGCTAGAGGGGATGGCTAGGTTAAGAGAAAGAGAAAATCCTAATATATGTATGTAAAGGTTAAATATTAATAATGCAACATAATTCCTAATTCAAATACTATATTCCAAAAAGTAAATCTTAATGCAAGGAAACAAATTTTGAACTTATCTAGCTCCCTGTAAGTCGTTGATAAGGGGATTGTTTTTATGAAAAAAATAATCAACGTCATCATATTTTTGGTAGCTCCCTCTCTCCTTTGCATTCTAATGAAACTTGAATTTTAAAGAGATAACCATGCTTAGACAACCCATTGGTGCTTGGAGTTCAATTTTGATTGTCGTCATCTTTAAAATGTTCTCCAAGCTTCTAAAGAGATAACAAAAGCAACATCCCCTTACAAGAAGGTATATGTTTCTGGTGATATCAATTTATATGAAGATCACTACTTTATTACATTTATCCGAAGGAAGAAATATCATTTGAATTTTTTCTCCTAGATTTGCCTTCCTTACCATTTATCCCAGCAAACAAGTCTACTGCAAAATCAGCCAATTCTACATAAACCAAGCCTAAACCAAAACAGCCGTCCACTCGGCCATCAAACCATTATAAGTTTACTCAAGAAGAAAGGCATCTCAATTTACATAAGTCCACTCAAACCTTGTCTCTAAATCAACATAAGGTACCAGAGCTTCCACTAAACATCCCTTACACTTATTCTTATCATACAAGTCACCAATCCTTCTTTACTATATACTATTTATATCCCTAAAATATTCTCAAAAACCTGAAGAAAATATGGATCAGAATAATGTCACAAAGGAAAAATTGGAAGCACGTTAAAAGAACAATCAATATGTCATCCATATACAAATGAAGCAAAATATAGCAATTACAAAAAAAATTTATTAAGTGATAATGGTTTGTCTGACAGTTTGTGTATCCAGTGTCTGACATGAACTTGTAAAACCTCTTGTACCATTGTCTTGGGCCCTAGTCAAATCATAAAGGCTCTTCTTCAACCTGCAGAACATATCTTCTTTCCTTGGAACAACAACACCATATAGGCATATACAGTTCCTCTTCCAAATCACTATGTAAGAACATTATTTTTACATCCATCTGCTCTAGTTGTAGATCTTCCTCTGCTCCCAAGCTCAGCACAACTCTGACATTTGTCATCTTCTACTAAAATCCCTTGAGAGCAAGTCTTACCTTGTAGTGCAAGTTACCATCTAACTCTTATTTTGGCTTGGAGACCCACTTGTTATACAATGCTATTTACCATATGGTAATTTTGCCAAATCCAAAATTCGATCTTACCTCAAAAAATGCATCTCGTCATCCATGTCAAACTCCCACTTACTTGAATCTCAACTTGAGTTGCATCTTAATAGCACTCTAGTTCACCACTATTAGCTATTAAAATAAGTTAATAAAATAAAGTATAATGAAAGAGAATGCCTCTATATTGATCGTGTCACCAACTGGACCTCCCAGCTCTAGTAGCAGGTGTCTGAGGAGCTTCATGTGCTTCATTAGATTTAGGATATTTCCTTACTTCATCTCTTTGACCATTATTATCTTCTATCTGAACATATTTGGATGACTATTTAAAAGTAGCCGAGACACAATCCTGAGTTCTGATCCTATCCTTGTACATCTCAATTTCATTGCATATCATCACTGCTCCTGATAAAGCTCAAGTTTTGATAGTCCCATAATTTGTACCCAAATTCATCTGAGTCGCATCTAATGAAAGTGCAATTGACATATTTTGAGTCAAGTTTACTTTTATATCTTGCATCAACATGAACATATTTTGAACAATCAAATACCTTAAAATGATATAGATTTACCTCATTGTCACACTGGGCTTCTTCATGCAAGCATTCATTCAAAGATACTGACGGACCACAATTTATTACAAAAATTGCAGTTTTCACATTTTTTTGCCCATAAAGCTTTGGCAAGCCTGCATGCCACCTCATAGTATCGGCATGCTTTGTGATGATTCTATTCATACACTTAGCTACAAAATTTTGTTGTGGTATCGTTGGAACAGAACTCATGTTTGATCGCTTATTAAGCATAATAACTCTCAAATCTCTAATCAAGATACTTGTCACAATTATTTAATCTGAGATATTTCAACCTCAAGTTTGTCTCATTTTCTATCATGACCTTGCACTTCTTAAAAATCCTAAATACATCATATTTATATTTAAGAAGTAAACTCATACATTTCTAGTGTGATCATTTATAAAAGTAATATAATAGATGGAACCTCCATTGGACTGAACCGGAGTAAGACCCCATACATCAGTATACACTAACTTCAACTTCTTGAATTTCACCATTGACATGTATTTGGAGAAAGAACTTTTTTTTTTCTTATCATATACATAGCCTTCATAAAAATCTAGATTTATAGATTTTAAACCCTAAAGCTTGTCTTTAAAAACAGTATTTTACTTCTGTCACTCATATGACCAAGTTTGTGTTGTCAAAAACATGCATCAACCTTTGTTCAAGCCACATCAATCGAGTCTACCATCTCATTGATTAGGTAAGAAGTGTCTTCAATGTTGTCCTAAGTCATCACAATTGTCTCCTGATCACCTTTCATGAATCACCTATGAAAATAATCGTGTACCCCGACCTTGCAAGCTGGCTTACCAAGATCAAATTTCTCTTAAAATTTGAAATATGTCTAACTCCACTAAGTTCTCAGAGTGTTCCATTTGGCAACTTGATATCATCACCTTTCCTACAATATTGCATGCCTTGTTATCTCTCAAATACACATTTCTAGATCAGTTTTAGTGCAGCTTTTAAACACCTCTTTGTTAAGCATGTACAAAAAAAGCACCTGATTTACTATCCAAAATTCAATATTATTTAAAGATAAAATAAGTCACCTTGGATTTTCCCTGTTGAGACATTTATAGAGAGATTTTTGTCTTGACATCTACCACCAACCTTCTTTAAAGCTTTAATCCTTCTTAAAGTGATATTTATTCCCACAGTTCCAACATTCACCTCTGTCATTTCCTCTTTCTAGCCTGGACTTTCCTCTTCTGAACTTAAATCCATCTCTGTGTGTAATCATCTTCTTGACCTGAACTTTCCTCTTTTAGACTTGAATCTATTTGCCTATAATTTTATCTAGATTTATTTCTCTGCTTTCAATATTCAATGTAAAATTTGAAGTTTCACCTTTCATCTTCTTATGAACTTCTTAATTTAGTATTAACCCACGATGACATCAAAGTTTAACTTCATATTACTAAATCACACCACGAAAAAACACACCAAGTTGAGAGATCTAGAACAAAAATTGATCAGAAACAGACAATGCAAGAAATTCAGAAAAGCAAGCAAAATTTAAAATGAAAAAACCCAAGAATAGGAAAAGAATACAGTCGCACGGTATCAAAAATTTCACTATAAAATGGGGATAAACGTACATATTACACTGCTCAGAGTTCCTCTCTACAAGCCTAGAGCGCACGAACGCTCCTCTCTCGATGGCACAAGAGCAAACCACATAAATCTAACATGAAACTCACTACACTGCTCGCTCTGTCCCGCTCTTGTTACACACACTGTCGAGAGAAACCTTCCTTATATTTAAGTCAATGACTTAAATCCCGATCGGA
>NW_018164644.1:2131528-2137532 GCF_001263595.1 Phalaenopsis equestris | reverse complement strand
CGGAAGAGAAACCGCTTCTGGCACTGAAGCGCCACTCCCGAGTGCCGACTTTTCACGTGTTTTGTCTAGAGTCGTTCTTTTAGGCGTTGGATTGCTCATCCCGAGCATCGAGTTTCTGGTGCCTCTGTTTTCAAACCTGAATACAAACATACAGAACACAATTTTGCCCATCCTAGGCATTGGAATTCCAATTGCTTCGGTTCTAAAAGAAGGTTCTGGAAGCCTAGTGCCACTCTAGGCACCGGGTTTCTGGGTGTTCTGATCATGGTCGCCTAAGCCCCCCTACTGGCAAGGAAGCGTCATAAATCTCGTTTTGGACTTACTGTTGGCAGCAAACTTCCACCCCTGGATGTCGTGCTATGTTGCAGGGAACTTCTAGCCCAATCAAACTTCACACACAATAATAGATGCTCCAAAAGACAATAATAGAAAAGACACCATTAAAGTCTTGTGGAAATACTTATCAACTTATTACATACTAGACCCAATAAGGGTTGTAAGATAATTCAAGCACAATCCTAAAGAATTGCATCTTAACAGAATTCTATAATATTTAAAGCGAACCCTAGATGAGGGAATTCTTACCTAAAAAAGAGAAGAATCTAACCTTTAAAGCTACCGATGCACATTTTGCAAATTTTATTATTGATAGGAGGTTGACTTTAAAATATTACACAATCTTAGAACCTCATGATTTGGATAAGTAAAAAAAAGTAAATATAGTAGCAAGATCTAACAGAAAAGTTAAATTTGAATCTATGAAACCAGAAATCCACAAATAGCTATGGGTAAAAATTATTATGAAAGATTCAGAAGTTGAATGGAAAGGTCCTATGAGATATTATTATGAAATTAAACCTACCAATAAATTGCACATAAACTTTTGCAAAATGACCATACAAAACACATTGAAATCGACAACCATTTATAAAACTGAAGTGGGACAGTGATCAAATTCATACTATGTTCGTTATCACAGATAAACAGCTCTTGTGCATTCTCGCCATAAGGTTACACGGGATAATCTTTCAAAAATTAATAGGCAAGGTTGTATTTGATAACATCCATTCATTCATTTGAGAGGCAGTATTGAAACACATTGTCCGTGCTATCCCAATAATTATGCATCTGCCTCAAGCATACCTAACCACCCCTTCAGTACCTCAGCTATTGTCCATCTGTCTCTCGCAAAGCAAATTGTCGAGCCCTCTAGTTGATCTAGCTCTCCTGATTTCCTTATTGCCTCCATTCCACCTCATTGATTCATGGGATTATGCTTGCTAACTCGACAATCTATGGGTTGCCCAATAATAATTATTTATGTATTTTTTCAATTACTAATTTTATACATTTTCTTTAAGGCTTTGTTGTTGTTGTTGTTGTTGTAATTTTATACATTTTCTATTAGAAGCTCTCCTTTGAGTATAAAAATTAAGCAAAATTGTTGAAAGAAACACATGAACAAATTTTCTCCAACACTTGTCAATTTACAACAAGGAAAAATTTACATATCATGATTACTTAAAAATATAGTGACACGCATAAAAGATGAAAAAATATTGCCTTATTAGCTACTAGGCCTTAAATCTCACGAAGCACGGAGTATCCTACATAGCAAAAGTACCCTTCAAGCCTCATATTTAACATCTTCCTTGAAAATACTCAATACAGAAAAAGTTCTAACAATGTTAGAATTCGGGATCATAACATCAATTAAATATTACTATCAAAATGCCCATTAGCATTTCCAAATCAATTAAACCAGTCATTTTGTATCAAATTGTAGTGACAGACAAACATTATTTGCTGCAAAAAACTAAGCTAGCTTCATGCGGCCTTCACAATTCCATTTAGCTGGGATCCATTATAGTTCTGTAAAGAGATTTTAATGGCTGAGAATCTGGCTAAAATCAATACCATTAGAATTTCAATTTCTCTCCTAGGTCTAGGAATGTCATTGTAAGGCTTTAGACACCCTGAGATAGTGATAACTTTCTAATAGACAAAAAATTTATCAGCAACTGTGATGTAGTAGATTTCCATGCAAAAAATTTTACCAGCGTAGGAAGTATCTACTGCATGTTGTTCCATCATTCCAGATGGAAAAGACTTATCATTTTGAAGAGGAGGATTTAGCCTGAAGCTTGCTCTCTTTGTGTCAAATGAATGTTCTTGGCTAAGATAAAAAAGCTGCAGCTCTATAACTTACCAAGGGAAAGAAAAAAAATCAGCCAGAAATCTATAAAAAAGTATCTTACAGAGAAAAGGGAACACATGGAAAATAAAATGGAAAAAATGCGTAAGACAAAAGCCCTAACTATTCTATCCCCAAAGCTCTCTACCTTCCTCGTAATCTTTTCCCAACAACATCTTCCCCCTCCATAAACGCCTCATTCTATTTCTCTACTACCTATTTATACCCTGCTTTTCTATCTGTTTACTCATTTCTTGTACTCTAAACCACAAAACAACACTCTCCACATTGACCAGACAGCGAAAAGTTCCCTCCACCTCCCACAATAGCATTGTTCTAGAATACTAACAATGTTGTGAATATTCATATGACTATTTCACACCTCAGATATCTCAAAGAAATGCTGTAAGATTCATTTAAAGTTTGCTTTGAATATTTTTTGCCTCGCATCTGTTCCATAATTTTATACTTCTTGTTACATGCAAGTAGGGTGGATGGTTGTGGCTGTGATATGATCCTACTTCAAAATCGATACGTTTTCTGACAGAAATTAAGGAAAAATACTATTTTCTCCAATAACAACTCAATAAAAATACAAAAAATAAGCACATACAATAAGAGAGGTAGGCAATCTTGTGCAATTGCTACAATTCAAGAGGTAGGAAATCTCTCCCAAACCCTAAATTTAAGACTCACAATTCAATCTCATGCATAAACCTAACGCTAGACAAACAAGCTTATTTATACTGAACAATAATAATAATAAAAGACTAAATTGTCCTTAAGCGTACAAAAAATAAATTTTCCCTTAGGCTAGACACCAATGTAACAATAGTCCCCCCCCCCAAAAAAAAACATATTATCCTCAATGTGGGAAAAAGTGAGAATGTTCCTCCTCCTCCCCCACAACTCTCTGTTTCTTCATTCTCTGCCTCCTTGTAATACACTATGAGAACTTGTAATTTTCAATCCTTGCAACGATATTCTAGGATAAATTTTCCATCACACTAAAAACATAACTCAATTGGATTGTTTCTCCTGAAGCACTGTCTCTGTAAGGCGCTTTAGTGTTGCTCTTGGTCTTGGTCCATTATTCGTGTCCCGTGCAACCTCCTTCTGGGCTTCCACTGTTTGAGCTTTTGGTATCATCGTGGTTGTAGCAGTTCGGTACGACATTCCATCTGAGTTGCTCTAGCTGGCCTTCTTTATCTAATTCTTGTCCTCTACCATCTAAGCTAGCTCCATCGTCTCCCTCAATCCTCGCAGTCTCAATAGTCCGAGTAATGCTCGTGTGTTGGGCTTTAGGCTCTTCTTGAAATTTCCCTCAAATCTTACTTCAGAAATCACCCTCAGTCGTCCCGTAAATAACTCAAATCTCTCCCTGTATTCTATGGCGGTCACATCCCGAGTCGATGGACATAATTGCTCGTGTAGATCTGCTTCCCAATTACTCGGAAATGTTCCAACAAACAATCCTTGAAATCCTCCCACGAATGAGTCAGGTATCTAGTTTCCCTCCACTGAAGCCAAGAAAGAGTTTTTCCTTCCAAACATAATCCTGAAGTCATGAGTTTCTCCTACCCATCTAGCCCATTCACCGCGAAGTATCACTCTGCCCGATACACCCACCCATGTGTGTCTTCCCCTCGAAGGTTGAAAACTTCAACATCCAAACCTCTAACAACCCCACCCCAACTTTCACTTCCTCCGTTGTTTCCCCCCATGTATAGAGGGTAAAACTTCCTCCTTCGATCATGGTTATATCCCCTCCCTGTTTCTCTCATTTCTTATTCGTGTTCTTTCATACCTCTTGCATAATCTCTTCTCCATATTTCGGCCTAACCGTCTCAATAAGAAATCTTCAATTCACCCCCAATCAGAGACGTAAGAGGGGATTCGTGGTGGTGAATGTATTCCTCCTCATATTCCTTGTGTTCGATCTCTTGCCCTATAGTTTTGTAAATTGAGCCGTCGGCGTAGTCTTGAATTGCATTTTAATGAGCCTCCTTATCATTTCTCGAATTTTTCCCATGCTCCTGAATCGGACCTCCATTCGGTTTTCATTGAACAAAACCTATCATCTACGGTGGCGAACCTTTCATCCATTCCAGGTATGATTCGGCTGATCTTTTCCTCTATTTTTTTTTCCAAATCATCTCCTTTATTGGATGACATGTCTTCCAAAAAAATTCTCAAACCTGTTGTCACTTTTCATCTAGCTCTTATCTCAATTGTACCACAAGTTAGTGTCCCTGAATCATGTCATTCCAAGCTCTGATCGTGATTGTATTGCAGGGTTCAATCACGAACATGACACTGAATCTTGTCATTGCTGCACGCAATAAAAAAAAGCGAGACTGTGTGTGATCCTGTCATTGCTACGTGCGACAGAGGAAGGTGACACAGCGTGCAATCCCGTCAGTGCTGCGCGCAACAGAGGAAGGCGAGACGGCATGCGATCCCGTCGTTGTTGTGCTCAACAAAGAAAGGCGAGAAGATACGCGATCATGTTGTTGATGTGTGCAACAAAGGAAGGCAAGACAGACGTGCGCAGCTAGCTTGGTCATGTGTGTATCGTCCTTCTGTAGTAGATTCACATAGGAGGGCACGTAAGAAGTCCAGAGTAAGTTTTGAATCTATGTCGAGTCGATAGACCTCTTGTTTCCTATCTCGATTGATCCCTTCGGAGATCTCTGTTTGTTTCAACTTCCATCTCGATCGATCCTCTCTTATGTGATCCATTTTCCAAAATCTAGAGCTATGCTACCAATTTGATACGATCCGACCTCAAAATCGACACACTTTTCCACATAAATTAGGGCAAAATATTATTTTCTTCAATACTCCAAACAAAGCAGCAAACATACAAAAGATAAGCACCTACAATTTGAAAGGTAGGTGATCTCACCCAATTCCTAAAATTCAAGAGGTAAGAAATCTCTCCCAAACCCTAAACCTAAAACTCACAACTCAATCTCATGCATAAACCTAACCCTAGCCTAACCCTCCCTAGACATAGCAAGTCTATTTATACCCAACAATAATAATAATAAAAGATTAAATTATTCTTAGGCTACCATCAGATAAATTCTCTTAGGCTAGGCACCAACGTAATAGCTTGTTTATATTGCATTTTCTTCCCTTAGAAAGTGTTTCCTTAATGTTTGATTTTGGTATTAAACATGAGATGTAGACTTCAAATCTTACATGAATTATGCAATTGGGCTCTTCATCGATGTTTGCTTGCTTTCAATTTAGAAATTTATTTGAGATGAAGTACATTTTAAAATTAAAATTGTCGCTTGCAAAAAGAAAAAAAAATATGATTTAGTATTAAGATGGATGCTATGTTTCTAATTAGCAATTTTAGAAAATTTTACACAATTTTAAATTGTTAAGAGTTAAACAATACCTGTGCTTTTTATAGTAAGATGAATTATGTATATTTCTAACTTACAGCATTTAAAAATCAAAACATTCAATTATGGTAACATACTTCATTTAACATTCGATTCATCACAAAGTTTTATGTTTACAACAACAACAACAACAAAGCCTTAATCCCACTACATGGGGTCGGCTACATGAATCCTTTTTCTCCATTGCGTCCTATTTAGTTCCAGTAAATTAAGATCGTTTTTAATACAATAAGCCAAAGTCTTCCTAGGTCTACCTCTGTCTTTCTTAACACAAGTCGAATTTAAAACATCTACTCTCCTAATCGGATCATCTAATAGTCGACATTTAATATGACCAAACCATCTAAGACGACTTTCTCTAATTTTGTCTGTCACAGGAGCTACACCAACC
>NW_018164644.1:2130748-2131231 GCF_001263595.1 Phalaenopsis equestris | reverse complement strand
GTTCACACCTTTTAATAATTTGATCACCCAAAGTCACACTTCTGTCACTAGAGCTATTACTACTAAAATTACATTCCATGTATTCAGTTTTAGTTCTACTTAAACAAAGGCCTTTAGACTCCAATGCAGACCTCCATAATTCAAGTTTTTCCTGGGCTTTTTCTCTCGTTTTATCCACGAGAAGAATATCATCAGCAAAAAGCATACACCAAGGTACATCCTCTTGTAGATGGCCAGTAAGACCATCCATAACTAAAGCAAAAAGATATGGACTTAAAGCCGATCCCTGATGTAATCCAACAGAAATAGGAAAATATTTTGTCAATCCTCCTTCAGTTTGAACACAAGTAACAGCTCTAGTATACATATCTTTAATGACTTGAATATAAGTCATATCAACACATTTCTTCTCGAGAACTCTCCAAAGGATATCTCTTGGAACCTTATCGTAAGCTTTTTCTAAATCAATAAAAATCAAATGTA
>NW_018164644.1:2093854-2130677 GCF_001263595.1 Phalaenopsis equestris | reverse complement strand
TCTTAACCTATGTTCAATTACCGTCTCCCATAATTTTAAAGTATGACACATCAACTTAATTCCTCTATAATTTGCACACTCTTGTGCATCCCCTTTATTCTTAAAAATGGGGATCAAAATACTCTTCCTCCACTCCTCAGGCATCTTTTTAGTTTTTAAAATAATATTAAAGAGTTTAGTAAGCCAAGAAACTCCCAAATCTCCCAAATATTTCCACACTTCAATTGGGATATCATCAGGTCCTACAGACTTTCCACCCTTGGTTTTCTTTAAAGCCTCCTCAACTTCTATTTTGCTAATGCGACGATAAAAATGAAACGTTTTATTATTATTCACGATATTAAAATCACTAAGGTCGATCGTATTTTCAGAAACTTCATTAAAAAGTTTATCAAAGTAACTCATCCACCTATGTTGAATATCTTTTTCTAAGAAAAGTACTTTTTGATTTTCATCTTTAATACACTTTACTTGAGTTAAATCTTTACTTTTCTTTTCTCTTTGTTTGGTTAATTTATACATATATTTTTCACCCTCCTTAGTATCTAATTTATTATAAAGATCATTACAAAGTTTTATGTTTGCTTGGCAAAAAAAATATGCGAGAGAATACATTATAAGAGGAAAACAATTCATCAACAGACGAGAACACCTTAACACCATAATCTCTAAGCAAAAAAATGTCATGAATTTGGCATTTGTAGTGCACAGACTCTGCTAAATGAAATTATAAAAAAAGAAAACAAATGGACGTGAATCTTATTAAAATGAATACAAATAATTTTCCCAAAAATTGTAAAGCATACAAAACCAATACATTAACAGGAACCATCGTCAAACTTATCTATGCATTAAAGTTCTCGAACCTTACCGCATGCCCACTTTTAGTACAGACCAATGTAAATATCTTAATAATTTATTGTATACCATGCATCTCCGGTGGAGGGAACCATAGCTTAGTCTCCTATATATGAAGTAAATAAACAGCATAATAAAAAAAATAGTCATTCATGGTGGCCTACAAAAGTAATAGCGTGCTTTATAATGATGTAGTAGTTGACTAAATACAGAAAAATAGAAAATAATAAAAAAAAAAAGATCTACTTGGGCTCGATATGAGCTGTAGGAAGGTCAAAATTAAGCTAAACATATGAAGAACAAGAAAAGTTCCATTGAAACTGCTTGCAAACTCCTAATTTGTAATCTCAAGCTTTCTCTGACTTCAAACGAGCTATTTGCCAGAAATTTTAAAATCCAAAACGCAAAAAATACAAGATCTGCTATTCACATTTAAGAGGAAATTTGTTGGGTCTGCACCATAAGCAAATAGTATTAATACCACTTAAACTATTCAAGAAGATGACAAGAAATTAAAAACGAGAATAAAGATTACTATTCTTTAAATTACCGTAGAAGCCTTATCCATTAGTATTGGACAAAATCAGACATGCTTTAATCTTTGCTAGTGAAGATATTCATGCTCAAAACAAAAAGCCAACCCATTGATAAACTGAAACAAGATTTCAACTCTGCTCCAGTAATTAACTACACTTCAAAAGTCAAAATGCGAGAGAAATCTACTACTCTATGTGGAATGATATTGGAATTCTTTTCATTCACCTGGATGTAACATGCAGGAGAAAATTTGCTTTACGTATATGCGACTAACATATCGGTGAAAATGAGTAACCTGTAAAGGAGAAAGTCTTGTGAAGGTGGAGGACTTTCCCATTTTTGTGCATCTCGATCAGATTGAAGTTGATCAAGTTGCTGATCAATGGCGGCTGGTAGTAGATGAGGATGGGTTCGCATAATCTGGGATAAAAGCTGGCCTGTGGGAGATTGGAGTTGGAGAGGGGCGATTGGCATCTGGCTCTGCCCAGAATTATCTGATGCTCTAACTTTTAAGCTGTGAAACTGGCGACTTTCCGAGCAAGTTCCAATCTTAGGCCAGCCAAAATGACAGCACTGAAATTTTAAACAGCGTAACTATGTTAAACTATGTAGCAGTGAAGGCACTTCCATTTATTAGAAGAACGGAAAGCAAAATTGAAAGTATTAAGATTAATTATGGGAGGAGAAGAGCAATAAAAATGATCTATAAAGCCTTCATTCAACTAGGAAAAAGACTGCGCAGGACGACCAATATAATTTATAGGAATAAAAGAAAAATGACTGTCCCTAAAACATTTCATAACTCAATATAGATAAATCAGCGTTTAATCAAATATTGGTTGAATACCAAATCTTACAGCACAAACTATCCTATAGGTAACAATTGGTCAAATCCAAGCAGCCTTAGAGCATAAAAATTTGATGGATTTTCCTTTCCTTTTAACATCATTGATGGGCTAATCTATCCAGCAAGGGTGGATTCAAGAGAGGCCCGAGCGGGCATGAACCCCGCCAAGACCTAAAGTTACAACATAAATGCTGACTTAAGGTAACAACTTAGGCAAATTGGCAGAATATGTGAAAAGAAAAATTTTATTGCAAATGAATTTGACATGTAAACTTAATAGTTAACTTCTATTTATTAATGCTAACCTATGCAATATGAATAATGCAAAAGGTAAAATCTATAATGTACCAACAATGAAATGAATAGAAAAAAATTAAAAAAGTCAACTACTTAAGACGATTTACAATATGACAATTCATATGAAAAATAGAGCTCAATGCATTTACACGCTAACATATCAACATGCAACTAGATCATGGACGCCCACACAGATGTGGGTGTGGGTGTGGGTGTGTGTGTCATAAACAAGAATTAAACAAATATTCTATTATTATTGACTGATGATAGCTTTATAAGAAAACATGATATGCATGAATAGATTTATTGTATTCAACTAACGCAATAAGCATGAGAACAAATACATTACTATCATACAGATATTTCAAAATTGAACTTATGCAAAAACTAATCATGCGGAAAATCAATATGAACTCTCAATTAAAAACAAGTACACATATATAGGCAATAGAAATCAATAATTATAGGTGTAATGATCAGCATAAATTTCCCCATGGCCGACCTAGATTAATTATTATCATTGCAAAATTAAACTTACTATTATAAACCAAATTATGATTTCCTCCAGACCTATTAAAACGCAAATAATTTCATGCATTGAGACGAAATCTTAGCTAACCAAATCTAATGTATACAGTCGATAAGAATACAAAATTAAAATACAAGGAATTATTCTCCTCTTACCAACCAGCGGACAAAGCAGAGCAACAATAAAGAGGAAAAAGTAAATATAATGATGGGGAAGAGAAGATTGAGAAGAAGAGGATTAGAGCTCAAGAGGAAGAAAGGGTGGCTGACAGTGGGAAGAAGAGAACTTAAGGGCAATGCTGGCTCTCAGTTCAAGGAAGTAGATGAGGATGAGGACTTGCTCTCACAAGCTTAGGATAAGAAACAAGACGAAAGTGTGATGCATTGACTAAAAACTCTTTAGATCGCACCGAAGATGAGAGGAATGTGATGTTCGTGTGAGATTAGTGTCGGCCGTTATTTTTGAAAAGGATGATTTTTGTAAAATATGAAAATAATTTTAATATGAATATGATTTTTGAAAGTAACATTTTAATTTAAAAAATAGATGAGACTAAACGAGTCTCATATATTAAATAGTTTGGACGGCTGAGCGCGATACCACAAGTAATACACTATCACGAAAAATAAGCATATCACTTAACAGTAGACTCAACCACCTAAATTAAAAAGTTTGTGACATCCATTTGGTCTGCAAAACTTCTTATGTATGATCGGCAAATTCCCCTACCTAAAATAAGGATTATATAATATTTATTTTACCTGGGTTCCAAGTTCCCTATAAAGGCAAGCCCCTATAGCTATTTACATCTTAAATAACCGGGGTCACTTAAGAAAACTCTCGATTAAGATCAGTGGTTTGCCTTCCAGATTTCAAAGTTTAGGTTTCCAAGATTGGACATCGGAATAATCAAATGAGAGTGGCTCAAATAGGAACTGTTATTTTAAGGAATCCAAAGGAACGAACAGTATGGGATGGGATTGGATAAGGTTTATTTTACCTGGGTTCCAAATTCCCTATAGTGGCAAACCCCTATAGTTATTTACATCTTAAATGACCGGGGTCACTTAAGAAGACTCTCGATTAAGATAAGTGGTTTGTCTTCCAGATTTCAAAGTTTAGGTTACCAAGATTGGACATCGGAATAATCAAATGGGAGTGGCTCAAATAGAAACAATTATTTTAATGAATCCAAAGGAACGAAGAGTATGAGATATCACAGATCCAGGGAGAACCCCAGTGACCTCCCAACTCCAACTATCATATTGTTTGGATATTGTTTGGTTTTATGTTTTTGAAATGATGTTATTCAATGTTTAATCCTGCAATTTCTTTTTATAATTTAGGACTTACATTTGCACGATATCTGATCGTACAAATGGCCGAGAAGGATAGGAGGATTTACATCATATCGCACGGTAACCTCAGAATCATAAAAGTGTTAGGACTTATAATTGCACAACAGAGTTATACAAAAGCCTAAAGATAAGGTGATGATATAAGGTGATGATTTACGTTGCGATAAGGTGATGATTTACGTTGCGCTACGCAAACCACCTCGACGTCCTATGGCTTGTTATTTAAAATAAAGAAAATGTTTAATTGACGTGAACTTGTTTTGATGTTGCAGATCTATCTCGAAGTTGTTTTTCTGTGTGTCCTCGTCATGTTGCCCGCAGTATTCGCTCCAAGTTCCCCATCGTAGCACCTTCGAATTCGATGTTAATTTTAAAGGTACATGCAATTGTTTAGTCAACGATCTGTTGTCGGATACCTCCTATGAAACCAACTACTGGTCTTCTATTCTAAGGTATAGTGTGTAAAAGTAGCAGTAGAGAAACAGTAAGAGGTACAAGTATAATGACAGAATTTAAGAAATGAGTAAACATGCACTGTATTAACAAAAGAAATATCATCTGGAAAACTCAAGAAAGAGCGGCAAATGACCTATGACGAAAGAAAACTCGAGAAAATCAGCAAATGACTCGACGGAAATCTTGAAGTAAAAAAAAAATGGCAACTCAAAGAAAGCCACCGAAAACCCGGGAAGATCTCGGAAAAAGACCACGAGTGCTTTACCAAAATTTCCAATAAAATTTCACGAAAATCCAAAAAAAGAAAACCGCAAGCACTCGGGTCGGGGCTAGGCCCAGATACTATATATTTGTATTCGATGGACATCAAAGGCTACTATCGATCACCCGGATGTATAGAGTCTGCCACTCAACTAGAAGGGTGTCCAACTAAACCTAACTTAAGAGGGTACTCCTTAGCCCGGTACTGGTAATCAACAAGTGGACAATCAAGTTACAATATTTTTAAAATTTATATTTTAGCATGCACATGGATTTCAGGCATATAAAAGAAAGTTGTATCAATTTTGTAGTAAATATATTTTTTATAAATATTGTATTTGCTCTTATCATGTTATGTTCTTATCAGTGTAAAAAAATTATGATTGTTTACAAGTCGATCACGTCGTCGGGCGTAGGACTGCCAATAACCTAAGAAGATATGGGTCCCCCGCTAACTTTGTTTCGGTGAATGATACTATCATCCTACAGTTTATCAGGTCCCAGGGTTGGGTCTTGATGTCGTAGGATGGAATATCATTCTGCTCTACCACCGACGTGTCTTTGTCATCACCACCCTATGCCCTAAAACAAAACCGACCTACTTACGACCTTGTTTGATAGTTCATATATAGCAAAATGTTATATATGCGCACTTATGCATCAGACATAAGCACCAAAAACCTAAACCAAGAAGCAAGGAAAGCAAACCAAAAATCAACAAATGAAAAAGAAGACCAACCCTCTTCCAAAACAAATTTAGAAAAGAAAAGCCAAAAGCGGCAAGAGGGTTAGCCTAAAACATCTGACTGGCAGGACTTTCCCGAATGAGTAGCAGAGGTGAATGCACTTCCCACACTAGCCATGAAACATCTCCAAAAGGTATAATTTATAAATCTCCAAACTGCTTCTAAACTTTCACAAATATCACAAAATTTCTTTTCTCTTCTTTCTTTTCTTCTCTTTTTTTTATTGCAATCAATTCAGCTTACAGAATTGAACTCCAAACATTTCCAAACGTCTAACAAATCATTTCTTGAAAAGAATATTTTGAATTCTTTTAAACATCAAGAAATGACAAATTTTATTTCACCAACATCAAAATATTCAATCTTGCATTAAATTAAAAGAAATTCCCATGCCACATGAACCCCACACCTTCCAAGGGATTGCACATAAGCACTCATGACCGGGGCAGCAAAGAGAACCACCCAAAATAAGCTCACGGGTCAAGACAACAAGAGAAGCCCACTCAAGCTCAGCTCACGGGCCAAGGCAAGCCTTCTATGTTCAAAATGTATGAACAGCACGGGCCAAGGCAACAAGGAAGCCCACTCAAGCTCAGCTCACGGGCCAAGGCAACAAGAGAAGCCCACCCAAGCTCAGCTCACGGGCCAAGGCACCAAGGAGGGACCAAGAAAACAGAGAGGGAATCAACCATCAAGCTCACGGGCAAAGGCACCAAGAAGGCACCAAGAAGGGCAAGTCGATCCCAAATTAAAATTATGATTGAACCACAGGTAGACACAAAAGAAAAGGCTCAACTCAGCCCTACAATAGCACATTCAACCAAATATTCATCACCCAGGCAACAGGAAATATTCGAACAGAAAAGAATGGCACTACAAGGAATGCTCATAGCCAAGAACATCCAAAGAAGCCACTAACTCCTATTCAAGCAGGGGTAGCAGCCAAAAGGGCAAACTGAGCCCAATATAAGGGAAATCACAATTAGGTGCTCTCGGGTAGGTGCAGCCAGATAGCCAACAGTTACCAATGCACGGATAAGAGTAGCCAAAGAGGGAAAGCCACCAGCCAACAACACAAAAGGAACCGCAATAGGAATGTTCACGGGTAGGAGCAAGCAACAAAGAATCAAAGAAATAAGGCCGGGAGGCTCACGGCCAAAGACAACCAAGGGAAACCAACAACCATTTACGATATAAATCCCCAACCGAAAAGGCTCAAGGCCAGGAAAAGCAACACAAGACCCCAAAGCAAGCCCAAAAAAACCTTCAAAATCACACCTTTTCATCTGCAGGTATTTCGAACAGAGGAAGAAACCAGGAACCGAAGTAAACCTTCCTAAAAAAAAATTTTAAAAGCTCTCAAAAGACAACATTCCTTCCATCATATGATTCGAAAAGAGGAGCAGCAATTGTAAGGAGCAACAACAGGACTCAAAGGAACTACAAAAGGTCCTAGAAAACAATTTTAGCTGTTCATACATTTTGAACATAGAAGGCCTCAAAGAAACAGCAAAACAAAGCCTTAAAACAGGGCTCTATCATTATTAAAATCGAGCCATTTTTTAAATTAAAACGGGGCTACATTAGGGCCCAAAACCAAACCATATACTGTGCTAGAAACAACACCTAACCAAGCCAAAACAAAACCAAGCCCAAAACATTTTCAACATAGGGCCAACCCAAAAGTAAAGTTCAACCCAAAAGTAAAGTCCAACCCAACAGGTGACCGAAACCCAGCCATCACAAGGCAAAATTAAGCCCAGCACAGGGGCAAAACTAAGTCATTTCAAAGCAAAACCAAAACTAGCACAGGGACAAAACTGAGCCCAGCACGGAGGCAAACCGAGTCCAGCACAAAGTAAATTCCTCAATGCTTTAAAACCGAAAGTTTGCATCTATCCGAACAGAGGTAACAATAATAGAGAGTTGAGAGTTCAAAAGTCAAGTTAATATTTCATTCCACATGTGATTCGAAACAGGGCAACCAAAATAATTCTTTATCATAAGAAATTTCTTCCAGCATGCATTTCAAACAAGGGCAGCAATAGTTATTTCATCTAACATGTACTTTAAATAGGTAAATGGCAGCATAAGAAATTTGAAAAATTAAATTTTCACCCAACATGCAATTTGAACAAAGAAGATAGCCACAGGGAGCCAAAACTAAGCCCCAAATTGAGAATAAATCTAAGCTTTTCTCTCTTTTTTTTTTCTCTCAAATAATTTTTTTGTTGTGCAAGCCTCCCTAACATCATTCACATTTTCCAGAAAAATGTATTTTTATGCATCTAGCTCATATGTTCCAGCTCCCCAATTCCATAACCATTCTCATTCCTAACATTAAACTCAATAAGTACTTAAAGTGACCAAAATTTCCCAATTTAAGGTGCATTAGAGAATGCATTCAAGGGCAATTCCAAGAGATATAGATTAAAAAGATTACTTTAGCAAATGTATTCAAGGGCCAACTTCAAATGACGAGGATTAGAAAGATTATTCATATCGCAGGCAAGAAATCATCAGAGCAAAATCTCCTAAACACATCTTTATAAATTATGAATCCATTAAACCCAAGACATGAGAATAGGGTAAAACAGATATCTCCTTTGAATGCTTGTAAAAAGGAAAATGAAGAAGGTTACCTCTTGATGTAGATTCAATAGTAAACTCAAAACCAGCCTAAGGAAATAAAAATCAGCAAAAACCTCTCTTAAGATCCTTGATGCAAAAGAGATCCCGAAAGCCTCGAGAAATATAGCAGCAAATGTTCACGATCAAAGATGCCCCAAATCCTTTCTCTTCTCCTCTCAAAATTTTCAACAACCCTTGGTAGTCAAACACACAACCAAGCAAGAAAATGGAACCGACAAGCAAGAGTACCAAGCAACCCAGAAAGAATGCCGAGGAGCAACTGAACAGAAAATCTATGCAAGACAAGATTTTGGCAGCACCTCCACCCTCCTTTTCAATTTTCGGTCAACCCTAAAGACCTCCCCAAGGTGGGGTTTTATAAGCAAAAGAGAGAGGAGCAGCCACCTACCAGCACTAATGGTGGCCGAATAGGGTGGTGGGAGGGAGATGAGGAGAAGCATTTAGGGAGAAAGAGAAGTAGACCTTGGGAATATGAAGGATCGGCCAGGTGGAGTTTCACCGTTGGAGAGTCGTTCGGTCGAATGACCAGCGAAGAAGAGGAAGAGTCGGCCAAGTCTTCGCGAAGCTAGGGCTTTGCTCGGGCGACCTCGGGTGCAGTCGATCGCGGGAGAGGAGGCGAGCCTTCTCGTGCGAACCCAGAAGCTAGTGCACGGGGAGAAATGTCGACCGAAGAGGAGGGGGAGCAAGTCGGGTGCGTGAGTAGGAATTAAGTGTGATTTAGAAAAAAAATTAAAAGAAATGTCTTTCTTTATTATTATTATTAATTTTATTATATTTAATATTAAAATCTCCCAATCCGTGCATTTTTTTTTGCTTGTGCGTAAAAAAATCATAGCAAAAATGAATGTCTTTTTTTAGGTAATTTCAACGTTTCGGACATGTCGGCGCAATCTGTTTCGCCGTCCGAGGTCATTTTAACAAATTCATCGATTTGCATGTGATTTGCTCTTGTACAGAATTATGGCAATATGGGTGTCCTCCTTAGCTAAAAACGATGTCTCGAAAGCGTCGGAGTAGTCTGTTTTGAAATCAGAGGTCGTTCGGAGAAGTTCACATTTTCACCCTGTTTAAGCTCAATTCTAGTTTAAGCTCAATTCTAGTCCATTCTAGTCCAACTTTGCGCAACTTAGTAGATTTTGTGTGTGCTGATAAATTTTTAAAGGGGTTTCCCTATGGTTCGAGATCCTATCGGGAACTTATCTTTGAGTCTCCACATGGTGGTCCTTAACCACTCGACTAAACGACGATGGTTTGAGATCACCCATGCAGGACACCACAAGAGAATCAGGAAGTGGCTTGAACTTCTGAGAGGGATGGATTTCAATACTAATCCTCTAAGATAATCAATAGGAATTCTTAGAGCTAGATCCTAGGATTTAAGGAGAAAAGATATTACCTCAAAATGAGGTCAACAATTAGGCAACAAAAAGTCACGCAATCAAGCACATCTTTATCATTGATTTTTTTAATATTTTGCTTTGCAATGAAAATAGTATTTGTTACATTATTTCATATGCACTATGGCTATGTACTATTTGCCAATGACAAGTATGAAAACATGTGTCCAACGCTCATGGTAGTCCTAACATTAAATCTATACTAATATCTTCCCAAGGCTTATACGGAATAGGTGAAGGTGTGTAAATCCTTATTTATTTCCTTTTCTTTTAATAGTTTGACAAATCCAACATTGTAAAACATGTACATCTCCATTTAGAGCTGGAAAATAATATCTATCCTCAATCAAAATTATAGTCTTATTCCAACCAAAATGTCGCATAGCATCACCAACATGCAATTCTAAAACAATATTTTTTTTTTTTAATAATGAATCGGGAACGAAAAATGAGTTACTAAAAAAAGTATCCTTAAACATAGAGTTTTTATTAAGCGCAAATAAGCAATTATTTTATTCATGAACAATTAAGCACACCCTTACAAATAATGTTAAGCCTACTTAATGCATCAATGTGCTTATTATCAACCTTGACAGTGTTTCAGAACAAAAATGTGTTTTGGCATAAATTCAGCCTACATTCTATCATAATTTATTTTGTGAGTTTATATACTTTAAGACTTGATAATTAGAATGCAATATCCTAAGTAGCAAGTAATATCTTCAACATTGAAGTGTTTGCACAAAACAACAGAAAAGCATAAATTAAATAATTATGTTTTGGTTTATTAATTTTAAAAAATACGCAGTAAGATGAATCTTTTTCATTGAGAGATTCCCTAATAAAGACTTAAGATCACAAGACCAGAAATTGGCAGCCTAACAAAGTCCATAAATCAAATCTCAGAAACAAAATAAGAAACCAGAACATTAAAGTATATGAAGATTCAGAGATTAGCTATAGTGGCAAAATCATAAAACAATTGCCTAAAATAAACAAAATCTCATGTCCATCTATAGTGTCGAAAAAATAAGAAGATCTCCAATCCAGCCATCAAAAATAGTGTCTCCAGCTAAAATGATTTAATTATTTTAACTTTAAAAATCAAAAAAAAAAAAAAAAAAACCTCCCAATCAACAGCACTATTAAAAATAGGCAGTTGCATGAATGCAGAAAAAACAAAGAACAAATTAGCAGGCCCACAGGGAGAAAGTAAATCAAAGAGGCTAAATCAAGGAACTAGCGCTTGAACTAACTAAAACTAATACATGAGAAATAGAGCAACCCAACACAAACATTGGAAAGCATAACCCATTCATCATAGGATCATCAAATAGGCATGTCTTCTAACAGTATAAACTTAAGAAAAAAAGAATTAAAAAAGTAAAAAAAAATGAAGTGATATCAAAACCTAAAATTTCAATGTGCTTGTTTCAACACTCACATCTTGCATTCCCAACAAATTTAAATTTTGATGATTACATCACGGAGAAAGCTTAATGACATTATATTCTTAAAGTTGAAGCTAAACACAAAAACTATGAAACACTAACACAGCAAGAGATTTGTCACGTTGCAATAAACTCCACTAAAAAGGCAAACAGGATGGCAACAAAGCCTGGGATAGGGTAAGGAAGTAATATTACAAACATGTAAAATAGACACAAAAATAAAATTAACAAGTGCGACTATGGTGGAAAGGTCTACCAAAGTGCATCAAGGCATGAGAAAAATAGTTAACAACCTCATCTAACTAACTGGCTAAGCAAATCTCACAATTTAGAGACCAAGAACATTGATTAGCTTTGCAAACTATTGTAAAGGCGGAGGAGGGAGAAGGACCTGCAAAGTTTAGGATAACTGATGCAAGTAGTAGCACCCTAATACTTAAACTATATCTTACATGTGCTCTAAATTTGAAGCACCAAAAATGGAACCCATATCCACTCAGTGTGTAGGACATTCATTTTGAAAGTTTTGATAAAGATGTATTAGTAAACATAGCTATTTATCTTTTAGTATAGGACTTTAAGAATGCAAATAGAAATTTGAAAGGCTTCATTCGATAACTTTTCATTTTGAAACAATATTTGATATTGTATGCAAATGTGCCTAAATTTCTATGCAACTAGTTGGAGAAATGATTTACAGCTCACAGATCTTTGTCCTGCTTCTTCCTATTGATAGTTGCTTTGTATGTATTTCGGCTTGTACCTTAAATACAGCTTGACACATAGTCTGGACTCCCAAGCTCTATGATAGCTCTTTACTTGATATTTAACGTGAACTGCAATTATACTACTTATTCAAGTTACCTCATGGAATATGATACTTTAATTTATTGGTTTGCATACTATATGCAATAGATACTTAAGAAGGTTTACGAGTTGCAATCGCAACCATGGTTAAAGAACTTTCAAAAGTTATGCCTTGGAATCCATTTCATCCTAAGGCACTAGGAAAAAGATTCAAAACCAAAATTTTTCTTGATCTTTCAAACCCATGCCTCAACTGTTCAAGGAGTAATTTTTGAATGTTAACATTCCAAAACCCATTTTGGTATGGTTTTTGAACTACATCAATCTATAGGGTCTGCTTGACAATGTGATGGAGTTTTTTGAATATTTTAACTGGCCCTTTAATAGCAGTTTTTAATTTATGAAATTTTTAGGCTTTAAGAAAATTAGATTTTAACGTAATGACAATAAAAATAAAATAAAAAAAAGGCAATTCTATTCTTCATGAGGGCTTCTGTCGCCAACCACGCACACAAGTTTAAGCTTCTGCCACCAAACAATAGATCAAGCGTCATTAAGATCAAGATTTTATTCCTTTAATCCTTCCATTTTTTTCCCTTCCTTTCTTTTACATAGTCAATCACCATACCAAGTTTACATGGCGACATGGTTGAATGCACAGCAGTGATAGAGAATGACGAACAATGGTCATTGTATTGGACAAAACTATGCTTGACATCAATTGAAATCAACTAAGCATTGCTTATTCCACAAAACAAACTTCGCAAAAAATCAGAAAAGCTGAAATTGCCTAAAAAATGTCCACATTGTCGCAATGTATGATGAGAAGGCTGAAAAATCTACTCAAAACCTTTTGAAACTTCGAACATTAGCAGTCTCTACCACTCACTCTCAGCTCACATCTCCCAATAAAACCCCACCATCATCGCCGCTAGGCAAGCCACCCACCACCACCAGTGGTCACCTCCTCTTCTTCTTCCTCTTTTTTATTCTACTTCTCATTCCCTCCTCCTTTCCCGTTCTTTTCTCTTTCTCCCTTCTACTCTCCTCTTCTCCTCCTCTATTCCCTCCCGTTCTCTTCTATTCGAACCCTCCAGCTCTCTCTCTCTCTCTCTACCCAATCCTAGCTGAACCCACCTCATGGTTTTATATGCAGGAAGGAATTCTACACAAGCCCTAAAGTTTCAGCATCTTGTTCTTGATCAATAGCATGATTTATAGGATCGGATTCTATTCAGCAATAACAAAATTTGCATTACAGAATCATATCATCGTCACAAATGAATATCCAAATCATTCTCCTTCGAAAAAAACGCGAAGAAGCAAACATAACTACCCAAAGGGATGAAACCTAACAGTGCAATTACAAAGCTTAATCACGCAAATGATGATAAATGTAGCATACGTACAGCAATTCCATTCCAAAAAAAAGCTAACGTAATAGTATTGCGACTAGTCACGTTGCAAAAATGTTTGGAACAAGGAGGCGATGAATTGAGCAGTACCTTGTTGAAGAAGGACGTCCTGGAGTCAATTGGAATGAAAGGGAGAAATTTAATGTCGGGCGACGGTGACCTGAACCCCGAGGCGACAAAGTGGCTACGCGGGACAACTAACAGCCCGTCCGCGCCGGCAGCACAAATCGGCATCGTCCTCCAGCGTTCACGACGATACAGAAATCAGCAGTAGGTTTTTTGAAACAAACCGAGAGAAAAAGCTGCAATAAAAATTCAACTGGAGCGTAAGCTGAGTACATATTAGTTTCTTCAGATCGTATGTATATGTGTTATATTTGGGTTATACTACTTGTAATTCTTCTTGTAATTTAATTGTAACTTATATGTACCCTCCGCATAACCTAATATGTACGCAATTCTGCGTAAATCTAACGTACGCAAATATTTCTCGTAATTTGGGGTGTAAAAGAGCCTATCTTGAGCGAGCCCAAGTTTTGCACAACTCCTTTAAAGAATCAATTTTTATGTTCGGCTAGTTTATATCAAGCTCAAAATTTTTGTTGGTATTCGGCTAGTTTGCTTAACTAGCGGAATACGAGCTGTTCGCAAACGAGTCATTTTAGTAACCTTAGTCACGCACTCTTAGAATGTTTGAAGTATGGAAGATATTTAAATCTTAATATTTAAATTAAGATATTCATTTAATTATACTTTAGCTATATTTATTTTACGTTTTTAATTAATAATTTTAAGTGATTATAAATCTGCATAGTCTTGTAGTCAATAAAATTATTTAAAAATAATACTCATCAATTTTTTTTGAGCCAAAGCGAATCGAATACGAAAAAACAAAGCTTTGTTTATGTTCAGCACGTATATATTTGAGAGCAAAAAATTTGTTTGTGTTCAGCTCATCTGTTTAGTAAATGAATCAAACATGAGCTATTTAACGAGCTGAATACGAGCTATTCGCGAACAACAGACCATTTTGACATCCCTAACTATATGCTCTAATAAATTCACAAATGTTTTATCCTCTTTTTTTTTTTTTACTTATGATACAATTATAATAATAAAAAATAAAAATAAAAATCATCTAGGTGGTTCACTTATAAATATCTATATTTTGGATGGTCTTTATGTAATTATCCCTTAAGAACAAGTAGAAAAAGATGAGGATGGATTATGAGAGTTTTAGGGAGGAAAATCTCATTTTGCCCTTCTTCCAAATATTTCCCTTCAATTGAATTTGTAGGGTGGAACCAAATTTTATGTTTTATTTTATATTTACAAATTTTGTATTATAAATGACTTCAATTATAATGTAGTTAGCAAAACATCATCTCAATTTTTTTCTTATCTTTAGTAAATGATTTGACTTGATTGATTAGCTCATGTGATTTTTAGCTCACATAGAACTTGAATTCATTTATAACATAGTCAACCAAGGCTCTAAATAGATGACCATCATGATAGCTCCATATTGTTGAATGGGCTTCCAATACATCCATAGTACTGTGTAAAACATTTCTTTTTTTTCCTAAGAGTAGTAATATTTAATATGGAGGGCTCTCACATATGTGATACAAGAGTTTAAAATCACACTCTTTACTTGAAAATATAGTGGTGCAAGAACCAAAATTTGTGTGAGGCCTACATCTTTTGATTTCAATTAATGCTATAATAATCATAATAAATATCATAACATTCTAATTAAATATGATAATTGTAATACAACTCTACAAGTAGATAACTTTAGGGCTGTGGAAGCGATTTTAGCCAAAGATAATCTTGGGCATAGTAGAATTGCTATAGGAATTTTAAGGCTTCAAGTTAAAGGAAATGTTTTAGGAGAGAATATAGGGCATTAGAAGAGAAAGGTGGCTCTTTTCAATTTTTGCATGAGATATTCAGCATTGCAAGAAAATAGAGAATCACACAGAACACTGATCAAATCCCAAAGTCGCGCATTTCAATCCCAATATACAGATTTTGCTGTACAAAAGAATTGAAAGGAATTAAGTAAAACTGACAATGTGGCAGGGAAGACCTACCTACAGTAATCCAACTAATATCAACAAATTTTAAAGTTAAAGCCATCCCCAGAATCACTCTGAGAATCCCAAGGTTAAAAGGCCCCCCCTCTACACAAAGAAGCCATAAAATCAAATTATAAAAAGAAGAAAAAACGAGAAAATAGGGTGCAACATCTTTGATAGACTAAAAATCAGGTGGTGCCAGAGCCATAATTTGAGGCCTGCACAAAGAATCAATTATGTGGACTCAATCTGATCTAAAGAGGATGTTAGTAACCCATCAGCATCACATCAAACTCTGAGAGAGATGTCTTCCTTCTCATCGCTCTCAGAAAATCTACAGCGGTAACTGCTCTTCTGATTAACAATGGTGTTAGATGAAGAGGGGCCTTTAACTTTTAGCCGCTTTGGACCAAGGTCTACACAAGTTAGTTCTGTGCTGGAAACTGGTAAATGGTGTGGAGGACTCTCTCTCCGCCTAGGCTTATTATATGAGTTGGATTGTAAGGGGTGATGATGATGCCTCATCGTCGATGGAGTCGAGTGAACACGGCCGGTGTAGTTTCTACCAAGAACTTCTTTTGGTGGCCCGAAACTCTGCTTCTTCAACCGTTTGAATGACTGATAAACAAAACAAGAAAATTTTATTAGTCTCTCTGAGGAGGATTTAGTAATGAAGATCATGAAGCAAAATTTAGAGAAGAAAATGTGTAAATATTAAGAGAATAGAATTGAAATTCATCCTTATCAAACTCAATTGTGTTCGCCATCTAATTACCCAATCTACACAAGCAAACACATGCTTCGCACAGCAATCACTGGAGGTGAGATACCAATGTAGTAGAACTAAACTTTATATTGGCCTTACATCCAACAAACATGGGATTATTTGCAGTTTGTGGACTGACTGTACATAAAAATACAAACATTCACCTCATCTACAAGGATATCAATGTCCTCGTTTCTGTTTACAGACACTATGTTAAAACAGTCATTTTATTAATCTCTTATAGTTCATCAAGAAGATATAGTTAACAAACTAATTGTCCCAACTTATTTCAATAGATGATGAGAGGCTAGCGGTTGGTTCCTCTATGACCCAGGGTTTTGGCATTGGAAAATATTTGGTGACCTGCTGTCCCTGCGGACAATCATCACTAGTAGGGAATAATTCAAAATTGACATCTACAGTGTTGCTATGGGATCTCAGTATGTGTTGTTTTTTTAGTTACATGCAACCTTATTCTGTGGGGATTTTCCACAACGGAAGTTTCTTTTTTTAGTGCAAGTGTTGTGTATTAAAATCCAAAAAGAATTTATGATTGTAAAAGTTATCAAATATTTCTGAAAAATTTCCAGTTGAATGTACAATTCTTTCTATTCTTCCCTTAATAGTTCATATTTCAAAAATGGTTTATTTGAACAAAAAACCTACTATGAATTTAATTTATAATGAGATTCCCTTATTAGTTCATATTTTGAAAATGGTTGATTTGAACAAAAAGCCTGCTATGATTTATAATGATTATAAAAATAATCAAGTATTTCTGAAAAATTTCTAGATGAATGTACAATTCATTCCAATCTTCCCTTATTAGTTCATATTGTTGAGTTTTGGAGCCCGGTCTGACCGCTCCCATTCCCACTCCCGATCGCGAAACATCACGACCCTGCTCCCACTCCCGATCGCGAAAGGTCGCGACCCCAACTCCCGTTTCTCCTGGCGTTGATTTGCGAACAGCGCCAACCGTTGCCGCGAAGTGAAGCATCCCTTCGCTCCCTGTTGTTTCACGATAAAAGAAGCGGCTCTTCTTAAGATTTAGTTTAACACATGGCCTTTTTGTGTTCTTCTTTGAACTTCCTCGGGATAGAAGAAGAGAAGTGCAAGCAGTAGTTCATTGCGGCAGAATGAAGAAGAAGAAAATTGTTCTCCCTTAGCTTCTTCTTGGTGGCTTGTGACAGAAGAGAAATAAATAAATTGGGTTTATTTTTCTTGTAAGTTTATCTTTTTCGGTGTATCTCGGTGTAGGGAGAGAAGAAGAGAGCAAAGAAGTGAGAGATCCCACTTGTAAGTCGAGACGATCGACTGGTGTAAATTTCACAAGTAGTAAAATGCTCCGCAACTTCGTGGACATAGACAATTTGTCGAACCATGTAATAACGTAAATCTGTGTTCAATTGTATTACTATTTTCTTGTGTGAATTTTCTCGTTCTATTTTTTCGCTTCATCGTCAATCGTTCTATTTTATTTTATATACCACAACACATTTTGAAAATTGTTGATTTGAACAAAAAGCCTACTACGGATTTAATTTATAATGAAGTTAATGATGCAACGAAGTTAATAGCACATATTTTAGGAGGAGCTAAGCCCTATTATAAGAAAATTTGGGAAGTTGGACCTTGAGCTTCACTGACATTTATAAGTCACAATATTTTACTTAAATACTGAATATTAGGATGAAGCAAACAAATCAACCAATCCATATATCAAGTTTATTTGTACCACTTTATGGATAGATAAATAGCTAATTCAGCTCAGAGGTCAACAACTGATCTTCAACCTGCAGCAGCACTTTATAAAAGCACAGCAGCAAAATTTTACCAAGTTGAATTCTAGCATTAAATGACTATGTTCCACCAAATTTATATATTATGTAAGTTGAATGGTGGATTCATATTTGAGAAGGCAATCTAAATCTACAACAATTCGCTATCAAAATTCTAAAAAAGTGCATGTAGCGTTTTATTAAAATATCAAATAAATTACAGAAGGTACGCCGCAAATCATTATCTGACTAGACCTATCATCACAAATACAGGGATACAAAGCATGGGTTTCAAAACCCCGTCTCAAAATAAAACTATTCTACAGAGCTAGAGTTGCACAAAAGTGTGCACCTTTATTTCCTATGGCAAGCACAGCCATCATCAAAAATAAGACCGGGGAATGCTTATTAGCTGCTGGTAACAAATTGGAGCACTGGGATAGTGCACAAGTGGAATTACAAGCATTTATTTCGACCTCATGGATCCTTAGATGCTCGAAGTTAAAAGATTAATCATTGAAGGTGACAATATACACATTATTGGCTATCTCCACCAAACTATGAAGTGTGGGAGAATAGACTGCAGGATATGCCTGATATTGCATTCCTTACTCATTTTAACAAGTCATTTTCCAGTGTGCCTCAAGACATCGCTAGCAAAAACCTCGGGGCACGAGTGAAATCGGAGTGCAAATAACCATGCTCATACCAAAAGGAGAAATTGTTTAACCATCCTCAGAATGAACTTACTTTTTTATGTTATCTAACGCCTAAAGATTAAAAAATAAATATTTGAAGAAGTTATTTTGGATAATGCGAAGATCCATTAATTTGTAAGATATGTTGTGGAATAATAAATGATTTGTGGAAAATAACAATGAAGTTACACCATTAGAATTGCAAGAGAAATATCTTAATATTGACTTCTTCAATAGAGGAAAAAGCAAGAACAATAAATCTAATATAAGTTCGCAAAAAATTATCAAAAAAAGATTACTATAAAAATTTATATAGCTGAAGGTACAAATATTCGGGTGTCAATTCGGGTTGACGAGCACAGTGAGATCTGACTCAAAATTAAATCAATCTAAAAACCAAAATAAGTCTAGTTATTATGTTGGTCAAAATATCTAACCCAAATATAACTTGACCCGACTCACTTAACCCAAACTAGACCCACTTAACTAAATTATTATATGAAAAAAACATTTTTTTAGATTAACACAATCCAATTAACTTGAGTGCGGCTTGTTTAATCAAAATAGTAGACTGAAACTCACATAACTAGAAGAAAATAATAATTGGAACAATTTTAAGTTACTCAGCTGATGCATGAGCACCTCCATCCTGCGCAGGTGTAGGAAAAGCCAGCCGGTTCAGCTGAACCGGCTGGCATAAGGCGCTGGCCTGGACGGCCCATAGAGGGGGCGGTAAATTGGTCAGCCCCTTCTCCCACCTTCCTTATGCACTCTTTACCTTATGAAAAGCTTTAATGGCTATTTTATGGATTAATCCCACCCCTTCCTTTTGTGTGGAAGCTTTCTTCCTACCTCTCTCCTTTTCTCCTCCAATTGGAGTCTACATACTGTTTTTTTCTAGAGAATTAGGGCAGTCTTTGTTGTTGTCAGATTTCAGATGCTTGTGTGGGGATATTCTTCATGCTCTAGGGTTGTCTCCAAGGAGATGGCAGCGCTCCAACTGTATCCTACTCCGAGGTTGTGGTGTTCCCTCTTACCCTACCTCACCCCTCTCCTCCCCTCTCCACAGCTGTCGGTCTTTCGACACTTCACCCCAGCAGCTAGCCTTCCTTCCTAAACATCCTAATTTTGTTGTCCAACTTGCCAAATTTCCTCTCAGCACACAGCCAACCTTTTCCAACAGCCTACCCTGTTGTCCAGAACCCTTCCCAGCCTGTTGAATTTCTTAGCCTGCATTTCTACTTGATTTCCACTTCACCAGACCCTCCCCACTCTAGGTCGCCCCCATTACTGCCATCAATTGGATTGTCTCAGCCCTCTGGACTGCCTACCAGCCTCGTGACAACCATTTTATTGTAGCCACTCTCGCTGTCCAACCCCCAAACCCTTCCTAACAGACCTCGCACCCACCAACCCTCCCATATACCCTCACTATGTTGTCAACGCCACCCCCGCTCTCAAATCTACTATTCCAGCCTAACTGGAGATTGATCTATCATTATTTTTTCCTTGTTATTGTTGTGTTGTAACTCTATTTCTATATTAATAAAAGTTTGTTTTGTGTTCCATTAAATCCTAATTAGTTCTGATATCTTTTGGTATCAGAGTCAGCTTAACTCTAGTTCTATCCTGGGATTTCCTAGCATCCGTCTTAGCCTAAAAATTTTCTTTCCAGACTACAATTACCCTCTCCACTATTATATATCCCCAACACTAATTCCCCTTTGCTAATTCTTAAAATCAGCAACCTTAAACCAATATATTTACCCTTTTTCACCTCTCTAACCCTAAACCCTAGCCATGCCACCAAAAAGAAGTGCGTTCGAGTCTATCTGAGAAAGATACGATAAAAGCTTCGTCTTCTTCGACAGAGACTTGCGGAGATTAAAGAGTTAACACGGGATGAAGTTACCTTCGACCGGGATAGTCGAAGGGGATAAAGAAATGACAATCTGATTACCTTTCATGGGGAGACTTTCAACAATGAAGAAGACAGACTACGATGTTTCGAAATACAATATATGAATCCCTCCCGGAGGGAGAATTACAGAGAGAATATATCATTTGGAGGGCACTAAGTCTTCCACATCAAAGTTGATCTACCAAAATTTGAGGGAGGCATGGATCCCAATGACTTCATTGATTGTCTGCAATCTGTTGAACTGATCGAGTATAAGGATGTGTCAGAGGATAAGAGAGTCAAATTAACTGCTATCAAGTTGAAGAAAAGTGTATCTTTGTAGTGGGAGAACTTACAATGACAGAAGAAAAGGGAAGACAACGATAAATATACTAGGTGGGAGAACATGAAAAAAGGTGATGCAGAGTAAATACCTCCCACCCCATTACTGTCATGATATGTTCCCAAAACTTCATCACCTGCAGCAGAGGGATTTATCAATAAAGGAGTTCACGAAGAAGTTTGATCGGTTATAAATGAGGTGTGATTTGGTCAAGCAAAAGGAGCATATCATAGCCCGTTATTTGGGAGTCTGAAGCCAGCTATGAGCAATGTAGTACAGTTGCAACCTTATTCGTTACTTGGAGATGTTCAGACACTAGCCCTGAAAATGGAGAGGCAACAGAAGTAGAGCATGCAACAATCATTCTTCAGGTAGCAATCGTCAGGCATGCAGTCACCTACAGTTACTACGACCGACAAGGGTACCCTAGGAGACACTAGCAAGCCTAAACAAGAGAATGACACTACATATCAAAATGGGAAGAAATGGGAGAAAGGTAGCTCATCGAGCACCGTATCGGGGAGGAAGTGTTACAGATGCCATGTCTACAACCACATAACCTCCAGCTATCCCACAAGCTGGGTAGTCCTGCTCACTGATCAGGGTGTCGTGGAGGAGATTAGCGACATGGAGAAAGCTGAGGAACAGGGTGATGTGTATCAGCTTCCCCCAGAAGAAAAAAAGGTGCTTGTGATTCAATGGATCATGCAGACTGAGGACACGAGAGATTCGCAGTGGCCTCGCCGCAACAATTTCTACACCCGCTGCACAGTGAACAGAAAGGTATGCAATGTTATCATCGATGACAAGAACAACAAAAAATGTGACATCTTCTCGGATGATAGAGAAATTGGGACTTGCGTTCAGAGGCATTCTCAGTCATATTAACTGACTTGGCTGAAGAAGGAGAATTTGGTCGGCATCAACCAGAGATGTTTGGTAGTGTTTTTGATTGGAGGACAGTTGTAGGACCAGATGTGGTCTAACATGGTCCCTATGGATGTCTGTCATCTTCTGTTGGGAAGACCGTGGCAGTTTGACTAAAGGACTCAACACGATGAATAAAGAAATACACTCCTTCACCACGGATGGTAAGTGCATCATTCTGCTTCCTTCGGTGGAGTCTAAGATCACAAGAGCTCTAACCAGTAGCTCAGCATCAGTGGGATCAGTGTTAGTGATGACACCGGATGAGATGACCGAGACACCCGCTCCAAATACAGGACAGATACGACCGAGGGTATGTCAGGTCGACGTCGTACCAACAGTGCCACTGCCATGCGGGAAAGTTCATATCACTCATTGCATGCTCAATTGAACCGACCATGGGTTACTTTGGGAAGATTCAACATTACAAGTGTGGCCCACAACCTCAAAAGAACATATTGATATGGACAAGTGCTCTCAAAGCAGATGGGGAAAACTCCTCTGATGGTTTGGAGGACAGTACAACCGACAGAGGGTCCAAGTGCCCCCAGGATTGAAGGCAAAAACAAGAACTTCAACGAATAAGGTCAAAGCTCCCTCAACCCAGGGAGATTAACAATGGAGCGGCTCCATCCCACGCAGGTACTGGAAAATCCCCCAGGCGCGTGCGAGAAGGCCAGCCCGCTGAACTGGCTGGCATAAGGCGTCGGTTCAGGCCCCAACTGGAATTCGACCGGGAGGCCTATAGAGGGGGCGACAAAACCACTGGTCCCTTGGTCCACCTTCCTTATGCGCTCTTCTCCTTATGAAAAGCCTTTAATGGCTATTTTCTAGAGTATTTCCAACCCTTCGTTTTTTGTGAATTTCCAACCATAAGAATTTCCAACTCCCTGAGGGATAGATACTTAGGACACTATAAGAGTCATTTATTACTTGAGTGATATGTATACTTACGTTATTATTACGGTTTAGCAGCTTAAAAATTTTAAAATATAAAACTATTTATACTGAAATGATTTTTATTGTGATTAAACTGCATATATATTATTTGTGTTGTCGTGTGTGATTGTAATAATTGAAATATATTTACAATGCATTTGCACCAACCACCAATAAGTTTATTGCTTTAAATATTAGTTAATGATTTGCTTATGGAAGAGAAAAATGGTTAGATAAAAATGAGAAAAATTATAAGAAGATGAAGGAAAGAAAGCAATTTATTATATTGATGATTCAAATGAAAAGCCACTAAGTGATAAGAGTTACGAAAACTTTTGAATCAAATTGTTGTAAATTTAGTGGCTTAAAATATTTGTTAATGTTGATTTAGGAATAGTTTTACTTTGAATTTTTATTAACTTACTTTGTTGAAGGCATAATACTTCTTATGTCATATCTTTTATTTATTCAATACCCTGATTTTAAGGCTTGAGCCTCGAAAAGCCTCAAGACCTATGTCTTGCCTCAAGGATAAAAAATAGGTTGCCAATAATTGCACAATTTTAAATCTTAACAATTCTTACTATAAAAATTCCTCACTTGTTGCTATGGACTAAAGCATAAAGTTGAGAAAATTAGTATGTTTTAGATAAAAAATAATGAGGGCTTTACCAAATGAAAGATTTTATGTTGAATACCTTTTGACTTTACTGGTGAAATAAGAAGAAATTAAATCTCAAGCGCCCTAAGCAATACTCAAAGCCAGACGTCACTATTTATATTTGAAGTACATAAATTTTGGAAAGAGGGGATTCTGACTGATACACTCGTACTTTAAACAAGTGCCTTACTAGATGACCATTCTTTAGAAGATAAAATATTCAACACATCTCAGCATTGCCGATTATCATCCCCAAGTTTAAGTCCTAAAACTGACAAATAGCACCATTTTTATCTCAAGTGACTTGGTTGATTGATAAAAAGATTTGATTAAGCACTATATGTACACAATTCAATGTCTTCCCCTTTGATGGATTTAACAAAACATGTTCTGACCACTGTTGAGGGTGACCAATCTGCAATCCATATATTATAATTTTCATAGCATGAGTAGAAACTGTGTAAGACATTTTTTTCCTTATAATACGAAATAACACTACCAAACCCACTGTAAAAATAATATTTTTTTAATTGATTGCAATAAGGACATCTAAAATTTGTACTTTCAGACAACCAAGCTTAATCCGATGGTATTCGACAATAAACTTCCACTAGCAGAATAGTTATTTTTTTTTAAAAAAAAGTTTTATGTTTGAACAGCTGAAAAAGAAAAAAAAGAGAGAAACCACAAGTTTTAGTTGCTAGTGCTCTTTCAAATTTTTCAATCTAGTATTTTGCAAGAATTTTTCGTATTTGGATAGGGTTTTACTTTTAAGGTTGATTTCCAACATTGGAGTATTTGGCTTCCTGGACACATACAACATTGCATTTTTTTTTTTTTCCTCATTAGATGATTTCAGGAGGGTCAGTTAATTGGCACTCAGAAAACAGCATCAATTTAATCACCAAAATCAATGCAGCTTGTATGGCCTTGACAAAACTGCTAATAGAGAGTAATGGCATTTCCTTCCACAAGAGCAATGAAAAATATCCAACTAGCTTACAGGAAAACATACATAATAACGGAAAGAAACAGATAATACAGTAAACACAGATTCATTAATTACCAGTTTCTCAGGAAACCTTGAATCTTCTCCATCTTTTTCCCCAGAACTAAAAACAGGCCTCCGCTTAATCCTGAATATTTCAGAGTCCGAATCATCAATATCTTGTACAAGTGCAGCGTGAGAACCAGTATCATATCCACCTATATACATTTCAGATGTATTTGATTCAACGGATCTATGCGGACAAATTATCTCACTCCGGGAAATTTTCTGAAAAGCATTCATTCTATCAGAAGTAGAACATGGCTGCAGTATGACAAGTATGACATTAGTTCATTAATGGTATACAAAAATTTGTGGCAAGGTTAATACAGCACGTCCTTTACTTTGTAAGACAAAGAAAGAATGAGAAACTTACTTCATTCAGTGTAAAACATCCTTTAGGCGAAGGAAAACTTGATCCTGAAGTTGTTTTACACTCTACTTTAGTCTCACATTTGAAACCTTCTTCAAATCGAATTTCACAATACGGCCAATAACCATCCTCTTCAGGACAAAAAAAGGCAGTCAGCTGTGATGAAATGCAATCATTTTCCAGTAATTGCTTTTCCAACTCTGTTATCCCATCCTCTTGCTCAAATTTCTTTGCTACAGTCTCAAATTCTAAAAGATCTGACCTTAAAAAGATAGTGCGGCTAGAGCCGCACTGACAGCTTCGTATCTCATTCTCTGCAACAGATCAGAAACAGAACTATTATGAAGACTATCAAGATATAGATGAAAAAAAATGCAGCATGAAGAATAATACCATGATGAAGGCAGATGGGGCTGTTGTAGCAATTACACGTGACATAGGCTACATAGCAATCACGTTTGCAGATTTCACATGACATAATTGTTGGAAAATTTGAAAAATAACAAGCCTGAGCTCCCAACTTCATGAGCCACCAGCGGGCACGGTGTTGGAACCTCATCAAGTTCACAAACGAAGCCTTGACACAATTCTGGTTGTGCAACTCTTCAATCCCAAAGTCAGAATCTTTCCTGTTCAAATCTGTCAGATTCTTGTGAAGAAGCGATGCTTCCTTGCAAAGTAGTTCCTCGTAAGGTAACAATGGCATCCTATTAAAAAGTGCATAGCGACGACTAGCAACAGTACCAAAAGGAAACCAATCACCAGTGGCAAAATTGACAGCTTCACCGCAATTGAAACCTGAAGGGAACTCAATGAAAAGTTAATTTAGCAGGCAGTTATTTATTGTGCAAGGAAAAATATGTTTGAGACCACTATCATACCATGGCTGAAACCAGCATGATAAGCACGAGGAAAAGTAATTACAAATTCTCCAGGCTGCTGTACAGCTTTATAAACAGGAACATGATGGTCTAACAAAATTTTTGGAGGAAACATGGTAGTCTTTCCCAAAAGCATTTCAAAAGCTGCATCGTCTCCTTCAGTTGGAAAAATTTCACGTTTATAGACATGTTCCTGCGCTACCTTTTCAAAGTCAGGAGCTGCATGACCAGGAATTCCATACCAAGTTTTAGATGCTCCGCAATGATGATAGTTGATACTGCAAGATATTTTTAAGACCATAAAACATCATTCCACCAACTCTGACAGTGAAAAAGAGAGGTCAATAACCAACATCCAGAATATTTCTCTGCAAACCTATACAAGTAGTGATCTTCAACATGCCAGGCGAACATGCTAAACAGCATTCCTATGTAAAGCATGGGATCTGTTACTCCCTGCAGCAAAAATAAAGAAGTATGATTGTAGAAAAAATTTCTAATGAGGGAAATGAAAGAAGAACACAAGCAAAAAAGCAAAGTCTTGTAAGTTCACTTACAGCAATAGTAGATTGCAGAAGCCGCAACACAGAGTTGGGAAGACGAGCAAGCTTCTGGAAGCAAATAAAAATTCAAAAAATATATACATTTTAAAACAAAAAAAAAAACAGACAACAAGTGAAGACATATTTTTGTTGATTTTTTTGGTAAAAAAAAAAAAAGAAGAGCATATCTAGAAAAATAGATCCATACCTTCAAGTTCCATTTACTTTTCCCCAATTGATCATTAGGGGAAGATGAAAAGGCACTGCCATCAATATCGCAGGCATATTCAACATACTCTGTCCTGCCAAAAGCAATTTCTCGCCAGAATTGCTCTTCAATATACTTAGAAGGGAGACATCCAGCACTGTAATATCTTCGAGCGAACTCTTTGTTTGCCATCCTCTCAAAATCCCTAAATGTATACTTCCTAGGACAAAACAGAGATATATCAGGGCTGACCATAGGTATCAAAAAGTAGGAATTACAGAGATATAAAGCTCACCTTCCACTCATAAAAAATGAAACTTTGTCATCTGTAGTCCACTCAGAGAGACGAAAAGGCTGCACACAGGTAGTAAATTTGAATCCACCTTGCTCCTTCATCAATACAACACCAGCAGGTATAGTAGCACAAATAGGGGAAATTATCTTGCAGATACCTGAGAGATATCAGTCTTAATCATCGTTAGTATTATTTAGCCAAAGATCAAATGGCACAAATATGACAAAACTTTTCAGACCATCCTGTATATTCCCTGTCATAAATTATAGAAGATGATAGAAACAAGAATATAGAGATAATGATGTCTACCGTCAGTATGTAAATAGAAATACACTCAACCAAGGATTAGACAATGTATTACATTTGAGCATGTATGGCAGGAAAATTAATCCAAGAATTTAGTAAAAATAGCACAAGATAGAACTTAGAAGGTTAGCAAACAATTACCAAATAAAGACATCTAGTATAAATATAACAAAAGAAAACATTTTAAACATGCCATTAAAATTGCAAATGAAATAAAGCATGAAGCTTAAAGCACGGAACATGAGTTGAAAAGGGAAATTTTGACTAAAACAACAACAGAGGTAGAAATAAAAGTGTTTCAGGAAAACATATATTTATATTCATCTTCATTTGGCCTGCATCATCATAGCAAACTTTAGAAACTTTAACGTAAGGAATGGAGAAAATCCTCGCAGAACACTACTTCAAAGTGAGTACACTGCCATGCAATAATAGCAAGCACGTATCATAGAAAAATACCATATTTTGAAGCTATGGGCGCAACCTTCTGGAGATAAATTAATGGATCTTCAAATTCCTCCATTGTTGGGCTGAATACAGGGCATTCTGGAATCTGACCTAACCATTCCAAGCAAGATATATCAAAGTTTTCAACCTTGTGGTTTGAGTATACATCTTTTGAAGGAGTGTTTCCATTGAAAAATGCATCTGCAATGCCATGTAATCTGTTTCCACGTGATATTGAGGCTCTCATAACACCTCGACAACTTGCAGACGTACTTGCCGCATTAGTTGTTTCAGGCAAAGTGCAAAACTTCATTCGATGAAGTCTCTTAGGCGTCAAAATTTCCAAACCACTTTAACCTCTCAAGATAAACATGGCCTGCCATCCACCTGCCAATAGGAAGTGCAATGTTAAAAAGTCAATTCATTATAGCTAATAGAACGACCGAAAAATGGTGATTTTAGAATGTCTGTAATTTAAGTTTTGACTTTGTTTCAAGCATAATTCATGAATAAGTGTAATAAACCTCTATGGGCCATTACATACAGATAGCAGCATTCAGTATAGGGAAGCATGGATTCAAAGAAGAAAAATGAAACTAACTACACACAATGGTTAAGAAAATAGCCTATGTCTAATAGCCAGAGGCAAATTGAACTGGTACCAAAAAAATCCACGAATAAAGAGCTTGTACAAGAAACCAAAAGAAGTAAGCTTTATAAAAAATTTTGATAAGAAAATAAAGAACATCGTGGGTCAATTTATCAATAAATTAAGAAAAGATACAACTTTGTCAAGGTTGTATTTCCAAGGAAAGGAAACAAGGGAATGCTATGAAAAATCCACAAGGACGAAGAAAGCAAAAATTCAACAGAGCATGCATTTCAAAATAGGCAGCATAACACAGTGCAATAAGTATTATACTTTAAATAGGCATCATGAACTCAGGGGACTGCATGAAATAAATTAAAAAAGATTCACAAATGAAACAATAAAGCTATAAGCTACCGGACAGGACGAAAATACCAATAAGAAAACAAGATTCGGTAAAAACGTTGAACCAGTTACAAATGCTTGAATGACATCTTCTAATCCATGAAATCAACAACTCTCAGTAGTTCCTAATAACTCAAGATGAAATTAAAGAAGCGTATAACAACATAATGTAAAATAACATTAGCACAACCTAGCTCTAACAAAACGGCGAAAGTATTCGCGAAATTCCAATTTTCCACTGTTAAAACTCCACTTATGTAAACGTACAATACTTTCAACAGCAAAATTAAGAAAATTACAGCAGGTGAAGTACTATCAACTGTTAGAGGAAATGCAACAGAGATTTTCTCCCCCGTCTTCCACGCAGCGTAAGATAAAAAACGAAAAAAAAAAAAGCTTCACCAACTAAAAATAGTAAGGTGGAAAAAACATTCTTGGTCATGACAATAATGAAAAGCCCTGATATCTATCAATAACGGAAGAACTATAAAATGCACAAATTAAGTTATCAAAATCAGAAAGGATCCGAAAATATAAAAACTCGCAGCCAGCTAAAATAAATCTACAAAAAAGTAAAACGTGCAAAGGAATTGTAAGATCTGCAGCTGTTACCGTTTCATATCGATCTCAGCCAAACCAAACTCCTCCACACTGAGCCGATCAGGAAAGCCAAACCAGCAACTCACGAGAACAGAACGAAACATAAAACCCAACGCCTCACGACCGAAACCAGTCCTCGAATGCAATCCCCAACGGCAGACACAAGAAAACCGCCATCCTCTCCAGTCACCGATCCCACATTACCCTCTCACCGCCAAATCTCCTCAAGATCCGAATCTTTAAAGCCAAGGCAAATTGCCGGCAGCGTAGGGGGGGCAAATTCAGATGTCTTTATACGCAACAAAGAGAGAAACGATCTCGCACACCATGAAACGGCGGTTCCCGGCGGCGAAGAGATGCATTTCGAACCGAAAAACGAGGCTCGCCGGCGGTGAGAGGTAGCTGAAGAACCGAGAGGGAAGCGCAGACTGTGCAGAACGGGAGGGAGTTCTCGGAAAACCAGAAAAAGGTAAAAGCTCCGTCTTATATTATTGTTATTATTAAATGATATATAATTATAGAATATAGATTCCTGAATTTATTAAATACGATATAGGCTGTAGAAATAGCGCTCGTAATTTAAAAAATAAATAAATAAATAAATATAAATGAGGAGGAGAAAAGCGGTAGTTGCGGGTGGTTCGACCAAACGCTCGCGGCAGGATTCGCGTTTCTTGGGATCAGGAGGGGGGAAACGTTGCCTAGTCAAATTACCTTTATGCCCTCTTCGTCCCAGCTAATTTACGCTGGATTAATAAATAGACGGGGCGTAATTTTTTTTAAATAGATGCCGTTTATAATATATTGAAAAGAGTTTCCCTGATGATCGGAGTTCAGAGGAGCTTTGATGCCCGAACCGAAATGTATGGGATCACGACAGGATTGTGGGATGGGATATTAATTAATGTTTAGAAGTATTTCATGGATAATGCATAAATTTTTATTAAAATTGTAATATTATTTATAAAATTCCAATTTTTTAAATATATCATTAATATACATCAAAAATATGATCTCATGGAAATCTAGGGGATTAGGAGAGAATGATGTGATGGGGGTAGATCAACAACAAGGAGATTGTGAGGCCTGTCTAACCAGATGAGTCAAGTCATATGAACGAAAAGGAGAGCAGGATACGATGGGTGCAGATCCACTATAAGGATATGTGAGGTTCATTTAATCGGATGGGCCAAGCTGTACGAACCAAGTCAGTTATGTCAAAACTTATCGAGCCAAAAGGTAGAGAACAAGACGACCGAGCTATCCAAGTGTAAGTCATTTGAGACAATAGAGTTTATGAGCCATCCACTAATATGAAAACCGACACAATGGAAGAGTCGGTTCTACGATAAATTTGACCTCCCAACGGACTGACTTCTTCACAGCAATTGAACAGAGTTAACTATGTTGGATGAGTTGATTGAACCTTGCAAATAAAGCCCATATGACAGAGCATGCCTAGTCGAGCAAAATCAATTGAATTTAGTTGATGGAGCCAAAAGGAAATCGGACGATAAGCCAACCCTTGTGAAATATCAAAAATATCCCATTATTGACCCTCTCTAAATGGGGTAAAAATACAATATCATTATTGTACTGTCTTTTCTATAATTAGGATGAACATGTTATGAAAATAGTGCAATATTCATTAATATTCATATCTTTATTCTTTGGGTGTGAGTCACAAATAGTCTTAAATTCAACATTAAAAAAATTGTGGATCATGCCAACAACAAAATGATGAGCAATACAGGGTACAAGACTTCACAACATGAAGACTAACGCCAACATGGAATGTAATAGAGAGTTTGTCACCCAGTAAATCTAAGATCTTTTATCAAATGAGTATTGAATCTGCAGCATCATTAGCAGCTCTGATTAGACATTTTGGCACAAATGCAGAATAGCGTCTCCTAGGCTTTTGAGAGGGAGAATAGCACTAAGTCGACACAGATCGATCGACATTGCGTTGGACATATCACACCAGCAAGAAAATGCATTGTCCCGACATATCTCTAATACTAAGCAATTGGAACAATTCAAGATTCCAACACTTAACTCTTACAAGTGATGAACTGACCTGACTAATGACATTGTTTTTTTTTTGAGTGGATCGTATATCTTCTCAAAAGCAACAACATAATGAAATGTGGGCTCTTTTTCAGATAGGAGTAATCACATTTTTCATACATTTTAAGAGAATGTTTGTCACACAGTTCGTCAGTGCTCAGAAAGCCCAGAAGAGCTCTCACACTCTCCTACAGCCTTGTCAAAGACAAAGCGATACCCTACGTGCTTTTGTTACCCGTTTTTAGAAGAAAATATTAGAGTTTTGGGATTTAGAACCCACAGTCGCTCAAGCAAACCCTCACACAAGGATTTAATGAAAGACCTTCTAGTTGTGTGCTAGATTTATAGCAACCAAAAGCACTAGCTGGGCTATTGGAGCTAACCAACCCCCCCCCCCCCCCCCACAACGAGCTAACCAATAGGCATCCACCGAAGAGAATTGTCTATGCTAAAAGTTGGAAACCTAGACACAAACCTTGCTCTCCTACTAAAGCTTTCTTCGAAGATTCAAAATGACTCTTGAAAAATTGGGAGACCGACAAAGCCCATTACCAAGAAAATTGAGCTCGATGCCTTGAACAGCTGTTAGCTCGATGTGAGAAGCGACTTTCGCTTGATACTCAATGACTCACCTAAGAGTTTCAATAGTTGAGATAGTGGAGGCCATAAAAAAAAAGTATTTTAAGAAAGTAATTCTGGTGAAAGTCGAAGCATATCTCCGAGGCCAGAAGAAATAATGTGCATACAATCACGACATAAAAGAGTCACGACTTCTTCAAAGCCTGATCAAATTTGATCAAATTTGGGATGTTGGAGGAGTTCGTAGCACACGGGACAACAATCCAATGATAGGAAAAAACTCATGTTGAATAAATTACAAGCTATTTGATTCAAGCTCACACGATAAACATAGACGATATAGTTCATGCCACCTTCGAAGAGAATTGATGAGATTCATCACTTTGAGTCAGCTTGAAGAGGTCTTAAATGGGTGAAATGTGCGCAAAAGCCCTAACAATACGACACAACTCGCACCCTCCCATCTCTTTTAATGATGAAGACTTACCCTCAAAGAGCAACTTATACAGTGAAGCTATGGTTGTCACTATCCCAATCACAAATTAACATATTAAAATCATACTCATCATCATCAAGAGCTCAGCAAACATCATCTTCAAGTTAGTGTTTGACAAGATGGGTTTGAGCACTTACTATCTTTCGACCATGCCTGAGCCGCTCAATGGGTTCTCTAGAGAAAAGAAAATAGAGTTAAGAACCTCGCCATGCCAGAAATTGGGGGAGAAAATGAGGAATAGTTCACTTACATGAAAAAATGTCATTGTTTCCTCAATTATTTTTGAATTGTCACCCCATGTGGTTGTAAGATTTTCCAGCGATGTAGAGATGATCATTGTCCAGGGCGAGTTGGAGTAGTCTCATGCTTGCTATTTCTATGCAATCATAAGAATTCACTAAGAAACTCACAAATTTGGCATCCACCGAGGGGAATGCCTCAAGACCAGCGAGACTATTCAAAAGTTCCTTGTGGTCGATAATTATGTCGGTAAAGTTTTGGCATGTCAACATTCTCTGACCTCACCTTCCCTGCCCATGACCATAACTCCCAACACCGCTGCTCGCCCCACAATTATCACTGCTTGCAATACAAAATATATCCAACCAATTTCCCTCCAAGCTAACTTCAAAACATAGAGAAAAAAAGATTTGTAACAAAGTCACTTGATGTATATAAGCTTAACTAAACCTTTCACGAAAAAAAAAATACCATCCCAAATGATGGAACACAAATTATCGTGTGAAAACTATTGAAAGATATATTAGAGAATTTTTTTAATAATATGAATTAATAAAAAAAATTAAGATTTGGGGGATAAATTTTTTTGTGGACATAATTATCTATAGTTAACTATATCTCATATGTAACACACAACAAAACTCTAAATTAAGAATATTATTATCGTGTTCATTTAGTCTAACAAAAGAAATGAGTATTTTTATCATAAGGTTCATATATCATGATCTTAGCTAGGGATTAATGGCCACCAAGTAATTAATAAGACATCTAAGAGAAGCATTAGTGAGTCTTAAGTCAATAACATCATATTTATTTAACAAAAAAGTTGCCTACTAGACATTTAATGCCTATAAGTTACAATTATACAAGAACTCAAACCACTAACAAAGACCAATTATTTCTCTTAATCAACTTAATACATTTACCAACCAAAAACAATCCATAATTTAAGCTTAAAATATATTTCACAACCTATACATAAATATTCATAAACATACAAATACTAGCATTCATAATCAATACATTTGCAAGCATACAAGCACTGAAAAACAGTACATTTGCAAGCATATAGCTTAGTCCTCATTATGACCTTTTACGCCGTTCATCAGCAAAGCAACTTCCGACGGGACAGGCGGCGGCGCTCGTACCTGTCACTGTCTCGAGCCGCCCGGCGGCTGCGCTCTGCGCTCTTCCGGCTCGTGCCTCTCGGGCTCCACGCCGTCTAATCGGCGCGCGGATTCCTCTCATAAAGTGACAAGAAAGCCCTTTTGGATTTCGGAAAACTACGGCTCGTCCCCACCGTCCGTCCTCTTCCCCGAAGGCAGCATCTCCGTACAACAATTAATTAATAAAGTTTCGCGCTTAGCCCCTCCTGCTTTTAAAATTTCTAACGGAAAGCGGAGCAGCTGCGGGACCATTGATGATTGGTTTAAAGTGTAATTATGTCAATTTATGGGATATTATGCTGGCCCATATATACTTTATTTATTTATTTTTTTAATTAAAAAGTATTTAAGGGGCATTTTGATTGCGAAGATGCATGCGGTGTACGACTTATACCGTAGATCATGTTGATTTACAGTGCGAATACAATCAAATTTTTTTTTAAAAAAATTTAAAATTGGGTCAACTGAAATACATCCCCACCGTAGATCAGCGTGATCTACGGTGTAGATCGGACATAACATACATCTCTGCATGTGGTGTCCGTATATAATAATTTTTATTTGCATGCATGACAACGAGGTTTTTATGTATTTATGTATCTTACATCTATTTGTGTGTATATATATATCTATATCTCAAAATTTTAAAAGTTAACCAAACCAAACATGTAATCATTACCAATTGAAGTTTAATTTGTCTCCTCAATGCAAGTAGTGTCTACTAAATGCGATTGTTTAGGATTTTAGAAGCTAAAATTAAAGAAGAACAATATATGATTAGGATATTTCATCTTACAATTGCTTGTGTTTTTGTTTTGATGCATAGACAGGCATTGAGTTTTGATCATATTTGATGCGTGCTAAAAAAATTGTGGTAATAGAATAATGGATTATCATCTTAGCACAATGTATGGGTTGGGCATGTTCTAAGAGGAAAGAAAACAATTAGTAAAGAATAACCTCTTGTCTCGCATACGAGAAAAGGGTTACACAATCTTTCAACCTACAAAATTGATATGTGAATGAACTTGTCACAAGAAATAAGAGGTGACTGATGAAGGTGGCGGCGACTAGAGTTGGTTAGAGGGCAACAACGGCTCGATTTGGCCAAAGGGCAACGACGACGGCAACGACGACGACAACGACCGAAGTGATGTGTAACTTCATTTTCTTCTCCAAGCTTCAATCTTCTCCAGGCATCAAGCTCCAGGTCCCCCTCAAGTGGGAAGAAAGACTTTATTTATAAAGTTTTAGTTGCAGTTCATGAATGAATATGAATCAATTTGATCGGACGACCCCAAAAAATTCCCACAATCGGACGTCGTTTTATGGACATCTGAGTGTCTCAACGATGTCAGAATTGAGAGATCTTGGGCTCGTTAGATTCATCTCGTCGAGGCACTCGATTGAACTATGAGCACGCCAGATTTGACACCTATGTAACCTTCCAAATATGCCCAAAAAGCTTTCAAATGTGGTTTAATGACTTGATCCGTGCTTGATTTGATTTGGATTGAACCAATTTTGATACCGTTGGGTCCGTCTCTTCGAATCAATCAGTTTGATTATAAATTTGCTAAAATCAAAGCTCTAGAAGTCTTTTAATTAAAGTTTGAATATTTTCGCTCAAAAAGTTATCTTGAAATCCCTACAATACCTTGAGATTCATTATGGATGATAGGAATTTGTTGATGGTGTATCAATACTCATGAATATGATATAAAAGTCATTTATTGCATCGTTTAATCAACTGTAGAATTAGAAATTTGTCCTTAGGGAGAAAATTGAGCCAACTACATTATGGCACTTGTTTTGAGTCAAATTTAAATTGTATTAGGGCACTTCTTACAAGTCAAATGTATTTTTTATCATATAATGAGTTTTTAAGTTTGCATTAATACCAATCCATTACAAACCTATCAAAAATAAATAAATAAAATTATAAAAGTCTTGTAAATAATTTACAAAAAAAGAATAACAATCTCATATTTGATAAAAAAAAAATAATCAAAATTGAATCATAGTCAGACTCTCTTATTATTACGCTTAAACAAACCCAAGCCTAGTCCCATTTTATCAAATTTATTGAACAATATATACTAACTCTTTTGCTATGAAGTCAACCACATTACGTGCCAATGTTTATGATGTTAACACTCAATCAATTAATCGGTTGGATGAAAGTTTCAACCTTACGACATAGAAATACTAGGAAAGGTAATAAAATCAATTTAAAGCGTATCAGCCGACCTGGTCTACGAATATATTCCAACTATCAACAAATTCCTAAGATTTTAGGTGGAATAGGAATTGTAATCCAACAAAAAATTTTCAATCTGGTAAAATAAGAAAATGAAATAATCATATATTTTATATTGTAGACACCAGATGTATCAAGCAAAATAATTTAATTCAAATTGGCTATGGTTGATCCATCCAACCATAAACCAAAATGTATATTCTAACACTTTTAATAATATTACACATATTTTATTGGGACATTAAGTTAAAATATAAATTTATTACCCTAACAATTCTTGTGGTCAAACTCCAACATGCAAAAGCAAAGTCAATAAAAGCTGACCTTGCCTTTTTAAATGAAAGTCAACCATACATAAATATGCATGCACTTTTAATGTGACCTAAAAGGGATGATTGGAAGCTATTAACAAGTAATTGTAAGTGAGATAAGGAGTAAGGTTTGATGTTCTTTATTACCCAATGCAGTCCAGCCACGAGTGGCAGCTTTCTTTTCCTTTCCCGCTGTTTCCTGACGTCAAGTTTAAGGCGTTTTCATATAAGGACAGGTGAGGGTTGGTGGCATAACCACTTGATTTAATGAAGTGAACTATATATATATATATATATATA